>NW_010414466.1:15712-20113 GCF_000710305.1 Buceros rhinoceros silvestris
GTGGCCAGCAGGAGTAGGGAAGTGATTGTCCCCCTGTACTCAGCACTGGCGAGGCTGCACCTTGGGTTCTATGTTCAGTTTTGTGCCCCTGACTACAAGAAGGACACTGAAGTGCTTGAGTATGTCCAAAGAAGGGCAGCAAAGCTGCTGAGGGGTCTAGAGAACAAGTCCTATGAGGAGTTGCTGAGGGAAATGGGGTTGTTTAGCCTGGAAAAAAGGAAGCTGAGGGGAGACCTTATGGGTCTGTACAGCTACCTGAAAGGAGGTTGTAACGAGGCTGGGGTCAGTCTCTTTTCCCAAGTAACAAGTGATAGGACAGGAGGAAATGGCCTCAAGTTGTACCAGGTGAGATTTAGGTTAGATATTAGGAGGAATTTCTTCACTGAAAGGGTTGTGACGAGCTGGAATAGGATGCCCAGAGAAGTGGTGGAGTCACCATTCCTGGAGGTATTTAAAAGATATGTAAATATGGTGCTTAGGGACATGGTTGTATCAGGGGAAATTTAGGTTGGACATCATGAAAAAATTCTTTACACAGAGGGTCATTAAGCATTGGAACAGTTTGCCCAAGGGGGTGGTGGAGTCCCCATCCCTGGAAGTGTTTAAAAGCTGTGAGGATGTGGTGCTGAGGTACATGGTTTAGGGACCCTGGCAGTGTAGGGTGAACAGTTAGACTCAAGGAACTTACATGTTTCTTCCAACCAGATGATTCTGTGATTCTGTGTGTGATTCTGTGGTTTAGTGGTGACCTGGCTGTGCAGCGTGTATGTTTGGACTTGATGATCTTAAAGGTCTCTTCCAACCAAAACAATTCTATGGTTCTGTGAAAGCATTATACAGAGGAAGTTGTCTGATTGGTTGTTCAGGATTTAAGCACTAGCTGTACTTTGTTAGAACTGCACATGCCCAGCTTTATGGTCATGCTGCTTATGGAATTTCGTACTTTTGTCGACGGAACAAGGACTGTCAACTCAACATTTTCTGTTCCCTTCTAATCTACACATCCCTGAAGTGGTACAAGACTAGGAAAGAAAAAAGGGGGGTGGGCAGAGGGTACATCCACCATTTCTAATTTTCTTTTTCCAATTGGGTCAAATTAATTAAATGTTTAGTTGGAGCCTGAAAGAGTGAGAGGAGGAAGCATACTCTTATCCAATTGAGTTTAGAATAAATGAGGATTCAAACCAGTGAGTCACTAGCCAGTGACAACTCCAACTGTCATTAATCGGGAGTTAGTACCACAAAGACTCACGCCACTGCTGAAGAAAGCATACCAGCTCAGTTCTGATAAAACAGGTGTTCTGAGGAACAAATTCAAATAAATGATGTCAATAATAAAATTGATAGGTATTCAAGTTTCTGTTAAAAACAATGTTTTATTGTAAATGAGGACTTGCAAAATGCATACCAAATACTCTGTGCATACAGGAAAGAGCTGGAAAGGGATGTTTAGGAAACAGCCTCTTTGGAAATGAGGATGATTTGGGAGGGGGGGGGGCATGTTTTTTGTTTGTTTGAACCTGGTTCAAGCAATATTTTTTAAGGCTGGAAGTAAGAAACAGCTAAATCAATAAATCGAGTTTTCTTTTGCAGAAGAATACTGCAGTATTTCACACTAAGAATCAGATCTGTGAAAGTCCATGTTAAGATGTGACTCCAATTGTGGTTGTTCCTTAAAGGAAGTCGGAGCTTCTGTAAGTCGGAGGATCTGTAAGGGGTAAAACACGCTCCAGTCTAGCGTTCATTTGGTGGTCATTGACAGAAAGCAGTTATTCTGAAGACATAATGAGACTGAAACTGTTACCTGTCTGTGCTTTTTTAGTAGTCACATTTTACCTTTGAGATACAAAGCTTTCTAGTCTTCTGCCACCTAATGTAGTTGAAGGCTGTATCGCTCCTGAAAGTAGATACTAGGTTCCTCATATAGTATTAGCAGGGTATTTCTGTACTGCATTACAATACTACTTCTGTGCTTCTGACAGTGTTTTTATGAGTTAGGACTGTTCTGCAACTTGGACAAGTAACTACAGTCAGACTCATTCACTCACAGTTTAATCTAAATGTGACCATATTATGCCATTACAAAAGATGTCTATTCTGATGGGTTGTGGTTTGGTTTGGTTTTTTTTGTTTTGTTTCGTTTTAATTGTTTCATCATACATGGAAAATCCAAAAAAATCCAAAGAGGCAAAACAGAACTACTCAGAGGTCATCTATTAATACTTCTCCAGGGTTTTCCAACCACAAAAAAAAAAAAAGGCAAAAAAAAAAGAAAGCTACCTCAATCAAGTAGAAAACTCACTCAAAACAACTAGCAAACATCCTGAAGCACCCTTAAATTTCAGTGAACAGGTCAGAAGATCATGTATGCCCATGTCTATCACCTCATTCTCGCATTCTGTTCATAAATACCTTTTATATATCTGTATTAGGTCCTATGGGTCAAAACTGCCCTTGGAAACAAGCAGAGCAGATCAGATCCCAAGGAAGCTGAGCCCATGTACCTATGAGCATCAAGTAACCTGGTCAGGTGATATCATTTGGCTGTTCCTGACCTCCATAGCAAATGCACGCACTAGTCCCTTCTGCCAAGAACAGAAGTTACAGACAGTTATTATTCCCCGTTTGCAAAAGAACTTCTAACCTTTAATATTTCCATCACATGGCTTATTAGTGTTTCAGTGTAGGTTTTATTTTACTTTTGGGATTGCACCACCCCATTCCTGATTACTTTGTTTTTCCTAACGTGTTAGCTACAAAGCTATGTATTTAAGTAATAAGGAAAATATTAACCAGCTTCCCCTGTGATGAGAAAGGACAAGAATAACCCCCATTAAAACAGAGCACTACCTAGGCTTCCATCATATTGCTGAAAAATGAGTGTGCCATATTGGAGAGCTTTTCTCTGTGTGATCTTTGCATACACACTACAGTAGCCTCTTAGTTTATATAAGTTAATTATAATAGTTGCCTTTGAAAAACTTTCCATATGTAACTTAAACTTACCTCAGTACCGATAATTGCCATACTTAGTGTAGTGTTAAATTCAGCCAGCAGCACAGACTGTTAGAATGAAGTTCGTAGAGGCTGATAGCAATAAAGGTATTTTACAAGGGATGTACAATTTCAAAAATGAGACTTGTCTCCCAGGTGGTGACCATCTGGCATCCATGACTGAACATTTGAGTATCAGTCTAAGTCATTATTGTGTCAGTTTTATGCACACACAGACCACCCAGCACCTTACTGGACCTACTGCTCTATGCCATAACAGCACCTTTGTTTCTCCCTCAGGAATGATATTTGTGTGTTGCAGACTACCTAAGGGCTGTTTCCTGCCCATGTGCTTTCACCTTCTGCAAAAAAACCGCAGTCTGTCTGGGGGGAAGAATGAGTTTTAATATTGCTGCAACAAAACTTTAGGAAACACCCAGAGTTATAATTAATTATGTCAATATACATTTCCAGTCCCTTTTGGAATCTAATTATATTCTTGCCCTTGATTCTTTGTAGCTCTGACTTCCACAAGCTAATTACAGCTATTTCCTCCCATTTCTATCTCAGTTGTTGCTTTGCACATTTCTATCATGTCCATCTCCTGCTATGAGTGGTCTGTTTCCAAGTTTCTTGACCACTGTCAATTTACTTTGAATAGCTCCTCAAAACACTTTCTTCAAAAGGCAATAATCTTTACTGCATGTAAATTGCAGATGAGAGCATTTCTGATTTACAGAAGAGTACTTTGGTGATCTCCATGTGGAATACGTAAAAAAAAAATGAGCTGGCTAACTATGCTTGTGTTTCTGATCTTGACTTCAAATTGAGCTGAAAAGTCTTGGCTGAACTATCTGTGAAGCGGTCCAGTTTATTCTCTTGAGTCATATTGATTCAGCATCACTCCTAGATGACATTTTTATGCTACAGAAATTTCATTTGTCAATAATCAGAACGAAGTCCTGCATAAGTGTTAGAGATCTACATCTTTAATTCAGATACAGGCAGTCCTTGGTCACTGGTAGGACACTTGTCAGCCACTAAATAGAGGGAATCTTCTCAGACAGATCTAACAGCTCACGTAAGTCAAGGCCAAAATGTCTAACCTCTATTGTGTGCATGTTTGTACAGCTACAGCTCTTTATCCCTCCAAGCATACACTCTTCTCCATTCAGGTATAAATCCCTTTCTAACAGAAGTTAACAGATAAAACATTTATATAAAAATACATTCCCATATCCAGGCGCATTAACGTATGATTGCTCTCCATATTCAGGCATGTTTTTTCCATACAGACTTATAAGAGGACCTGGCATGACCCACATTTTTATATATTTTATTTATTTTGAGAACTTACTCATTTTTCAGTGCACTGGAAACAAACAAAAGCTAAAAGCAGAGGGAAAG
>NW_010414466.1:20182-52865 GCF_000710305.1 Buceros rhinoceros silvestris
GGAAAGAGGGGCTTTGTTCTTGCCTGCAAAATAAATAGGTTCACCTAGGAGCATATTTAAAAATACATTAGCAACATCAGAGCTATATATTTAGAAATAGTCTATGTATATAGAGCCTATCTTCATCTCGTGCCTCATTTATACCTCCTCATTTACTATGCATAATACTAATGACATTTGAATTTCTAACACCAGTAGTTGAGACCACAAACTTAAATACTATGCCGAAGAAAGTTACTTTTGACTAAAACTTCTGACCAGTGGCAGTTCCACCGGTGCTGGCCAATTTACCAATGGATTTCCTTTGAAAGCACATGAAAATCAATGAGGCCCTGCCAGATCTGAATGTCTCCAGTTTGGGTGATAGGATCTGCTCTGTAAGATTTGTACAAGGATCCCTTATGATCACCATCCAAATCTCAAAAAGAAAGGAAATAAGCAATGACATCCATCTCTCATGTGGTATGGAAATGAATTGTAACAAAATAAACCACTGCTCAGCGGGAGGAAGAGAAAAGGATTCAAACCTAGCCACAATGGCCCTGGGCAAGCATTGTGCAAATAGCAAAACTTGTAAATAATAAACACATCTTCAGAGTTCTGAAGCCAGTTAGATATCTAAGGGCATGTTGGTGCCTTATTTATACAGCAGCATGGGTGGTCGTCATTTTCCTTTCTTTGGTGGAAGATCAAACAGACTCTGCTACATCCTCTTTTCCCTGTCCCAACTAAATGATGACATCAAGTTCTTTAATCAGGCTAAAGAGCCTAGGATCTCAGAAACACTACCTCTTATGTAGTAGAAGGGAATCGTAAGCAGATATCACTATATGTATTTTCCCTCTCCTTTTTTTCTGTAGTAAAACTACAACCTCTCTGCCTGTCCATTTGACCTCCACTCTTGGTTCCTCCAAAACCCCAGCAAGACTGTTTCATTTGAAGGAAACAGCAGCAGAATTACCATCTGGGAAAGCTCAAGGCTTGCCTGATTCCAGAGTCTTGTCAGGTTCCCCTCTACCCAAAACTTTCTGTACACTCAACCCCACAAAAATGATGAAACATGCTAAAGAACATGCACCTTACTCTTTTAGAGATGAGGGGGTCTGTGGCCAGTCAGTTCTACATACTTATGAGGGTCATATGTTGTTTAATGAAAGGAGTATTAGAGAGGAGATTGTGAAAGAGATATGGGGTCCTACCACAGGTTCTGAAGCAGAAGGTTCTGAGGGAGGCATTATCAGTAAATAGTAGAATTTCATTTGAGCACTTCCCTAATTTTTGTGAGTCAGAAAAATTCCCTTTGAAAAGATGTGATAGCAAGTGCGCCCAACACTGGATAAACAAAACGATTGCTCCAAATGTGAGTGGGAGGGACTGCTCTTCATTCAGTGAAGGGCACGCATGCATACTGGATTGCAGCTGAGAGGAAAGGGTTTCACCTACAACCTGATCACTTTAGTCAAGACACTCTGTGATAACCCAGTCAGTGTTTTATCTGCTCTTTTCCCCATTTCTGAGTAACATTTCTGTGGCTAGTTTCTGCAAACAGAGAGGGTAGCAGTTTTGAACCATATTCCTCTATACCGTGGTTTGGTTTGGTTTGGTTTGTTTATATAGATGTCTTATATGCTCTCCATCAAGTTTTCTTACTCCTCTAAAGCAAATAATGGGGCAGTTTGGGGCATCTTCAGCTCCTCTTTGCTCCAAAGTCTGCTGCTGTGAAGTACCATAGGAAACTAGAAAGGCACTGGTGTGTCTGAGTAAGGAATCCAGAAAAAGTGCTCCGAACTGGTTAATACCTCTTATCATACACTTCCATAATCCTCCAAAAGGTCAGAGACCTGTGGCAGTACACTGAAGTATTTCGGATGACTCCCTGGTACTCTCTGCACAAGGTGAGGAAGGCAGGCACAATGATGAGATTTTCTCACAATGATTTTTAAATCCAAGGAAGGATGTAGCCTTTTCCTGATGGGGGGAATTTCCAAGAGCAAGAATCAAGATCTCACTTCTGGTATGTATAATCTCTTGAGTCAGTAATATATTACCCAAGCAGATAGAAAATTGGCTTTGTTTCTTTTCTGGCTGCATTTAAGATCTCCAGTTTCCCTTTGTTAGCACATTAAGTGGGCATCTCTCACAGCTCCTAGGCATTTCAAGGTAGGTTTAATACATTTGGGGACTGACCTGAAAACAAGCCCTGAGCAGTCCTTTGAGTGTCTCTTAATGGACCAACTTGACCCACAGAAGATTAAGTTACTCACTATGCAAAATACTCAGGTTGAGTTTGTTAAGCATGTATGTTCTTTTTTGCACCATGATTTTGCTAGAAATGGATGAATAGTAGATGGTAGATATCAGAGATGGGAATCTCTGGGGAATGGCATATTGCAGAAGCAAAATGAGGTTGTATAAAATTGCACCTTCTCAGTTCTTTCAACCAGAAATGGAGAATCAGTAGTTTCAGCATATGAAACAAGTAAGGTGGCGGCCTGCAGGACTCAGCAAATCAGACTAATTTGGCTGTAAGATGAAATTGATTTTACTATTGTGATAAAAAAATAATCCTCCTTTTATGTGACAATTTTGGGTCGGGTATCTAATATAAGCAAAATACTCTCTCATTTCAGGTACTATAATTGCGGAACTGAGCTAACTGACAGCTGCTGAGATCTTCTCCAGCCTTCTATTCCAGGGCCAAGAGGCGTAACAAATTGAATATAGCTACAAATAGCTATATGCTTCATCCTGTTTTCATGCATTTACAATTTCATCTTAAAGTCAATGCTGTTATAACATTGTTTACTGAACATTTAATTTGCTGAGCACACAGAATTCCAGCTGAAGCTAATGTGAATTGCAGGTGCTCAAACTGCTGAAAAATAAACTGCCTTTTTTGTATTTAAATGTATGTTAATAGGGATCTATCAGGTTGCTGTACTTCCACAATGAAAAGAAGTCAATAAATGTATTCATAAATAAATAATAATCTTGAAAAAGGATATAAAAATTAAACTTTACTTCCTGTCCTTCATCCCAGCTTTTCTCAAAGGGCTTGATCAAAACTTCCTGATGTGAGTTAAAACCTTTCGTTTGCATTTAGCTGACTTTGAACCAGGCTCTGAACGCCTGAGAAGAGACGCGAGCCTATATGACCTGAACACGTGCCAGTCTGAGCTACCACTCACTCCAGCGCTGGAGGATGGGACATGGGACACCATGTGGCTTTCCCAGCACAGTGTTGGAGCAGTGAGCCCAGAGACCTCAACACAGAGCAAAGGGTTTGGTGCACAGCAAAACACGTTTGTAGGCAGGGGCTTGTTCACCCTGCCAGCTCTGCAAGGCAGAGCTCATGGGCTAAGCACGAGCCTGTGTTAACAGGACGTCAGAGGAGATTATGTATCATTTCTGCCATTCATTTCCTTTCCTGGACTTCAGCCTAACTCTTCAGTTCTTTTCAGGACATTTCAGAAAGCATTACATAAACTGAAAACTTCAGGCTTGCATCTAAAATCCAGAATTAAGCTGTTATTCATCTCTCCTGGTAACCTTCAGAGATAGATAGATAAAGAACAAACAACGCCAGTGGTCAATACACTCACCAGTTTTTGGGGGTCATCTATGTGAATGAGAAGCTGATCAGGCATTAGGATCATAAGCAAGGGAGGACACAGAGAGAGTTTAGCGTAGCAATGCTATAGTGTAAATTTGTAGTTTACACGGTAACTTTACTTCTACAGCCTGTGGCAAACAACGTTCAGCCAACCCACTTAACTCTCCCTTCACCACACATTGTGGAGAGATCTACAAGATATGGGGGTAAGGAGATACCTGCTTTGGGGCATAGATTGGTTAGTTTAAGATTGCTAGTTTTTGTAATAGGATCAGTTATTGCCCTTTAATATTTTTTAAAAGCTGTTATTTCTGCATCTGTGAAGGAAAGAGAACATTAATGTATGTTGTGGCTTTTCTCTCAAACTTCCAACACATTCATTTCTTGGCCTTTCCTAGAATGAAAAGTCAGATGGTGTGTACATCCTAGGATCAAGTGTTCATCATGCCTCTCTACTGATTCAAAATTGCAGACTTCTGAGATGAAATTTTATTTATTATAGGGGCAGGAATGTATTGTGAGTCACTGTGTTTTTCTGCTGTCTGCATTAAACTGGAATGAAATTGAAATCATACTTCAGCCCCTATTTAAATGCCTTTTCTTGGCAGGAAGAATGAAAATTTGGCCTCTGAACTCCGATTGGCAGCATGCTGCTTGGTTGGTAGCTAACTCTCAGCCTTATTGGGTCCTGCCTGTTGTCAACAGGACGGATCTTGTCCAACAAAAACAACATCCTGTCAGCTACTCTTTCTTCCAGGAACCTGCCTTTTCCTCCCCCACAACTGCTCTCTTTCTCCAGGTCCAGGCAAGAAAACAGTGATGCATGAAAGGGATAGAGCTACAGAAGGAATAGTGATTGGACCTTAAATTAATGTTTTCTGTGGGCCATATAATATCTTTCCCCATTCATAAGGTCATTAAGAGTGAATGACCGCAATCTCTTTCCTTAGCTGGTAAAGAACACTAGATAAAGGGAAAAAAAATACGCTCATGTGAGGAAGTCAAAAGGAAAGAAAGAGAGGCCTGTCTCCAAATATCTCAGGAATATGGTCTTGGGGATGCAGCTACAGGAATCCCAGAAAGGAAAACCGAGTTGATTGGGAGAGAGAGGGCAGCCAGGCAGGTAATACAAACAGAGTGCTTGGCTTCTTGCCAGCATCCTGCCACGGAGACAACAAGATCCCATACGCTAAGGCTTTTCTTAAGGGCATATGATAATTTATTTCCAGATGTTGGAAAACAGCTGTATAGAGGGGGAGCATGCCGGGAAGAATGAGAAAAGGAGGAGGCAATGAGAAACGTTGCACAAGAGGTTTCAGTTTCTCCTTGCAGGCTCAACAGGAGATAGCCCTTTCTTTGATGATCTCTGGGATTTGATATTCCCCCTTCTTTAGCCCGGCAGATTGGGAGAGAGAAAGCGGAGAGACCCAACCCACCAAAAAGGAGGGGGAAACAGAGCCACTCATTGGGATGCAACTAGCAGAGCAATACAAAAGCTCTTCCATTACCCCCACAGGAGACTCAGGACCTCAGGTTGTACAGGAGTGGGAGAAGGCCAGGTGTTGCCAGCCAAGGAACATGAGTATCTTTCTCTGTAAAGGAAATACATGGGAGAGAGATTGCTTTGTAAGGGGAAAGGAAAAGGCTGAAAAGATGACCTAGAAACAGGGGATAACATACACAATGGGGAACAGGCAAGAGAACTGATGACTGCCTTAGGCATGACTCAATATAGCTTAATAATTTACAGGAATGGATAAGCAGAGAACATCCCATAAAGAGTGCATAGTGTTTTCAATTAATACTTAGGTATATACCATGATTATAAAATACCTTAGGGCTATCCATTTTTCAGTGACATGTCTATATCAATCCTATATTTTTTTTTCACTAAGTGATGGCTGCTACTGACTGCTAAGAATGTTCTGCTTCAGTAAACTTTGATTTCGCTTGCAGTTGTGCATTTATTAGGCAAGATTATCATCATCCAAGTTTCCAGGGTTGGGAATTCATTTGAAAAATATGGTCTATTTGCATTTAATTATCACATATTTACTGAGGAAAAATATAAACACGCCTGTTTTAGGCAAGGAATGGAGCCAGTAATGTACTGCAGACTTGGGATTGTGCTTTTTAATATAATCAAACTACTGTTATAAATAATTCACAGTTTCCACTGTGGAAAAAAACTGAATATGGTTTTCCTGATAGGTTGGGTTTGGGGTTTTTTTATGTAAACAAGCAACGATATTTTACAAAATACTAATATTACTGAGACAAATCGTTTGTATCATGTGAGATATTATTAAAATTCACCTTGAAAGAGGATGTAAAGGGGAAAAAAAATTCCGTCTATGAGAAGTAGCTACTGGTTCCAGCTGCTAGAAGAAAAAAAAAAAAAAGAAATATGTTCTTACAAGACACCAAAGCTAAACAACAAGACGACAAGATGGGGAACTGTCAAGTTAACTTTTGGGAAATAAGTCCTCTGTTCAGAGTTCACATAGTTCCAGTCACTGTACAGACCTCTTACAGTGTCCACCATATAATTGATTCACAAAATGGAGATGAGAGATTCTGACTTTACACTCAAAATGCAGAATTATTGAATTGATATTAGACAAAAGAAACAGATCTCATGGCATTTCAAAATTCCGTCATGAGTGATTTTCTCCATATGCTGTGGTGTCCTCTGTACAGATTTTACTGGGCTAAAACAGAAAGAACAATCGGCTTCTTTTCAACAAAGGACTTTCATTCTTCCATAATGAGCTCGAGTGACTGTCATTTACAGTTACCAAGCCGTTAGTCAACACCAGCCAAAAAAAACCCTCTCTCTAGAGAACATGCTGCATTCAGATTGCGTGAGGCTAGAAAAGAGAGATGCTATAGGGTAGTGGTGGGCCAATGGGTGGATGATGGCTGCTGACCCAGGGAAGAGGTGGCCTGTGGCCAAGGACATAGGACCAAAGGGTGACAAGCTGGGGAGAATTAAAACTGAAGATGTCACTTGGGTTTGTGAAGCATTTCATGGGGCCATATGGAGGTGGCTAGCGGGAGAAGAGTGACTCTTTGGACTTTGCTGGTACCCTAGATACCTCATCACAGCTTGGCTTCGCGAACGAAGATCTGGGACGGGCTTTTCCCACGCTCACTACAAGCGATGAGTGCACCCTTCGGGCCTGCGCGGTGGATTTTTTAGGTGAGGCACCAGCGTGTGCGGAACTGGCTCCACCCTTTACACCTGAGGTTCATCTGCCAGCGCCTAGCGAGCTTGGACGGTGACAGCGAAGTCCTCGGGTCGTAGGTTTGGTTAGAGTGTCCTTCTCTTAGATGATGGATGCCTTACAGAGCTAAACGAGCTCCATCTGCCTGGGTTTGGAGTCAGAGTTGTCCTTCTCCTAGGATGGCTGCCCGAAGGCTAGTGAGCCCATCCTGCCCGTGGACACACTTTGTCTGACCCTTCAGTTGAGACCTGTCTGGCTTGGGAGACCCCACCGGAGGCACATGCCACCACCAGCACAGCTCTCAACCCCACAAGGGCACGCAAGGTCTTTCCCCACAGCAAGGGGGTGCCCATGAAAGAGTCGCTGCTCTACCTCTGGACATCACAGACCTGGGCATGGGGCAGCTGGGGCCTGCCAGGAACGGGAGTCCTGGAGGGCCCTAGATACCTAGCTCCCATGTAAACACCTGCTGTCAGAGACCTAAGCAAGTGTCTTATATATTTAAGATGCACAAGATGTAGTGGTGAGACAGACATGACACAGGCCTTACAGAAGACCTACATCTTCTCAGCTAGGCAGGCTGGCCCAAGGTGTCCCAAGCAGTGCCAGACATCTGTGTTTAAGTAACAGAAGCCCATCTTGGGTGAGGAACACAGGTGCTGGTCAGTGGCTCCAGAAGGAGCAAATGCATCCAAAAGGCACCCATATTACTGAGAAGGGAAATATGTCATATTAAACAAGATGGGGAAGCATCCTATGTAATGACAGCTGTGGAAGAGGAAGATGACCCTTCGTGGCAGTAAATTCAGGAGTCAGCATGAGACTTCTCCAGATATTAGTCATTTCATGCTGATAATTCCCCTGCTGTAATCTTGTTGCATTACAAAAATAAGTAATTGTTGCCTAAAAGTTCATCTTTAGCAATGTCAAAGTGAGTTTACCCCTTTTTATTTTGATTTTATTTTGACACTCCTAAAATCCCAGCTTGAGAAGTATTATAAATATATTTATTAGTACTGTTTTTATTTATTATTATTGAAGAAATGAATATTAATGCCTGTTCCTGAAACTGCAAGAAGCATAATATTCCCTTTCATTATATTGTTACATAACAACTAGTTGTCATGGGCTGGACCCGCCATTAGACAAATGACCACCCACACCCCTCCCCAAAGGGAGAGAGGAAGTGAGTGAGGGACAGAGACTGATGGATTGGAAAAGAAAACGAAAACTGCTTTAATGAGAATAATAACAATACAATGAAATATATACAAATACAGACAACACCAACACGGAACCCAACCCCTCTGATGGCAACAATTTCACCGTCACCACTGATGCTGTGGGCAGATACTGGGGAAGGCCCAGACTGGGCTCAGCAGCAGATGGGAACTGGATGCAGAAGCTGGATTCTGGAACTGGATCCAGGAATGTACGGCCTGGGATTGAAGGCAGAATGGAGAGAGTCCTCCTCAAATACTGATCATTGACCGAATATGACGTCTATGGGATGGGACACCTTGTTGGTCAGTTCAGGGTCGCCTGCCCTGTCCGCTCCTCCCCGCAGCTGCAGCCTCTCACTCCCTGCACCCCCACCGTGGCACACAGGATTTAGCAGTGACCTTGGTCTGCACAGCAGCAAATAGGAGCCAGAGCCTTTCTGCACCCCAACCCCTGGCAGTAACTGTCAACATCGAGCGCTGTCACTGCTAGAAGCAGCCCCTGTCTGCAGTGATGTGCCGTTAACTTCAGCCAGTGCAGTCACTGAGCAGAGACTGAGCTGAACAGTAAAATCGCTGGACAGAACTAGTTCTGTTCTAACTCAAACCAGGACACTAGTTTTTACTTTTTGTCTTCCTTCCTCATCTCGACATGGTATGAACATTTTCAGCCTTGTCATGTCTGACTTCCATAGACTTGATCTTGGAGTTTGGTGTATCGAGTAACATCATAATTTCTGTACACTGGTACATTCTTCCAAAGAAATTGGCAGTCAGCAAGATACTAATAGCTTGAGACAGATCCAGTTTTATACTTTTACTAAAAATTTCTAGAGTCTCCATCTTTGCCCTAACCACATAATTCCTTACTTACTTGCATAAAAATTTTCTACTTCTGAATTTGATTTCTTCTATCTGCCTTTTTAAAAATTAAAAATGGTATGGGGTGTACTTTTGCCAGAAGCAAGTGAATGTACACCATCAGCTGAAGATTTGTGACAACTAGAACTTCAGTCCTAGGTTTAAAAGACATTGTTGCACAACTCTTTTTTTTTTTTTTCCATTCATTTCACCACTGCTGTCAATATGTCTACTTAGGTGTGTAAGGCACATTCATATGACTAAGTACTTGTGGTTTTGTCCCATGAAGAAAACAAAAAAGGCTTCAGATAACTGGCCAGCCAATTGTTGACGACTTGACATTTATACAACTCTTTCTCCCCATGGACAATAACACTTATTGTGCTGAGAGTTCAGGAACTAAGTATAACAGGAACCAGCAAAAGATGGCTAAAATAAAGGAAGGCAAAAAGGAAGGCCATAATGTAGTGCCATGGCTGTTATTTAATTTTCCTTCAGAAATGAGACTATTCTTTCATCCATTCTTCTCATAAAAAAACCCACAAAAACTGTGCCAATACAGACCACAGAAACTCCAGGCTTAAGTGTGTGGAATAATTAAGTGTGTGGAATGACTAAATGAAAGCAAGACTGAAGCTGAATATGAAGTGTCTCATCCCAATATTCACTGATAGTGAAGAGAATAGAGTCCTGAGGTCTGAAACACACATCCATCTGTATGCGTATCACAGTATTCAAAGGGAATATGACAGCCACACAGAAAGACAAGGAAAAAAATTATCACTGTCCTAAAAGACTCATTCCAATCATTTTGCTCAAAAAGGAACCAAATTCTGAGAGCAGATGGTCATTACTTTTGATGAACAGTAAGTAGTTTTAAAGTTTTTTAAAATCTTTAGATTGTCATTTTGGAATTGGAAAGAAAAGTCATTAAGTGGACTTACAGAACACCTAAAATTAAATTCTAGTCCCAGTGAGGTCAAAGACTGGGCTTTTAGTCCCTTCAGCAAGCCCAAGATTCCTATCACAGAATTTTTCAAAAATCCATGTAGAAACTTAATGGCAGATTCAGCCTTAGTCTTTCTCAATATTGACAAATGCTTGTCTAATTAACTTGTGCTATTCAACGAAAGTCTTTAGTTCTCAGAAAATACATAACTGATTAGAATTAACTGGGAGTAAGAAGCAGAAAATAGGCCTATAGTTGAATTTCATGATTTTCATAGTACTACATATAAAGCACAAAAGGGTAAGTCATGGAGAATGATCATAAAAATAGAGGAATCAGACTGATTTTAATCTGGAATAACTGGAATATTCTGATGCTGGTTTAAGAAGGAGCTTTGTGCCAAAGACAGTTTCTTCTTTAATGTGTATCTTCTCTTACAGCATCTGGTCCACCGTATCTTGAAGAAAAACAAGACTAAGAAAATCAAGAAGCAAGAGGCTAATGTTAGCAAACCTATCCTTCCACCTGAAAAGTATCTTGGATATGTAGGGCTTCATAATTAATCCCTTTTCTGATGGTGATTAGTAATTAGCAACATCCTATTCAGATGACCACATAAAAAAAGTTAGTTCTTAACTATATTAGCCAGGAAAGACAAAAACAATCTCTCTTGTGAGATTTCTGGCTCATGCTCAGGTAGAAAAATACCAAAGAATTCTCTGTCATACAGCATTTCACAGTCCTGCTTTCAGATGTTCTTCGACTCAAAAACTAATCAGCTGTGAAACAATAAGCTACTGAAAAAAACAAACAAATAAGCAAAAATTCCCTGATCTGTTTTGATCTTATTAGATTGAGTTTGAACAGTTAGGGTCAGTTCTTTTATCACCATGGTTCACATGTTGCTACCAAACTAACACAGTGTATTTACAAACTGTCGCTATATAGAACAGAAAAGTAAAGCAAAACTGTTAGAATGAGCCTATTTCAACAAAGAAAAGCCTTATTGTTCAACAGATTGAGACATAATAAAGCAAAAATCAAGTGACTTGTCATCTGCTGGACAAACGATTGACTGGAACATTGTAATTCATGCTGATTTCAAGGGCCAAATCTTACAAAATCTAAATGAAATTCTGCTACAGTGCATTCAGGTTTGATTGAATGCGTCAAATACTGGTTGTGCTGTAGCATAAAGCCCTAACTGTCTTGAGGCAATTGCAAAAATTAAAAACTGCCCTCCGTTTTAAGTGTCTGTGTGACTCTCAGAGATGTGCGGAATAGAAGGCAGGGGGTGCATCCCTTTCAGTCCATGGATTTTGAAGGGGAGAAACTGTGGGGAAGGGAAGGGAAGGGAAGGGAAGGGAAGGGCAAAATGAGTAGATTCAGGTCAGGAAGATGCTGGATGACCTTGGAGACTGAAGTTCTTTCTATTAGTTTGCTGCATTCTTTCCATACAAATTTTTATCTTTTTTCCTGTTGTCGTTAATACCAGCAGTCACCTGAGTCATTCTTCCCCAGAAGCTCCTCAGTGTGAAAGGAAAATCTGTGCGATGACATCAGGACGTGGAAGGGCAGGGTAAGGAAGGGAAGGGAAGGGAAGGGAAGGGAAGGGCAAAATGAGTAGATTCAGGTCAGGAAGATGCTGGATGACCTTGGAGACTGAAGTTCTTTCTATTAGTTTGCTGCATTCTTTCCATACAAATTTTTATCTTTTTTCCTGTTGTCGTTAATACCAGCAGTCACCTGAGTCATTCTTCCCCAGAAGCTCCTCAGTGTGAAAGGAAAATCTGTGCGATGAGGCATTTGCAACCTGCTCCTTTCTTGCTAGTGACTCTGCTTAGCCCTGTTTATATGAAAGGAACTACACAGAGCAGGCTGATGAAATAGCTCTGTGTCATACAGCACGGGAACAATTTGTTCCTCACCTAACCGAACAGAAGAGATTACAGAATGGACTCTGGTTTTGTCTATATGTAAATACATTTGGATAAATACGTAGAAATGATAGTGAAACTCAGCATCAGCCACAGTTATTTCCAAACACAGGTGTGGAATTTAACAGATAGCTATCTCCAAGGTATCAAGGGCCAGAAATGAGTTCACAAGTTCTTGGGAGTGAAACACATTAGTCTTGAAGGTTCTTAGTGTGAACTGGTCATTTAAGTGTTTTTCAAATTGCTCTAATAATGTGCATAGTTTTTACTATCTTTATTTCTGATATTTGGGATATTTTTCAGAAGAATACTGAATTGCAAAGGATTAATGTACGTTATTAAAATCACTAGACCACAAAATTTTTAAAAGCTACTGCTCTTATAGGATATACTTTCTGAGAGTTCTAGAAATTACAGTGAATCTTAGTCTCCTGTTCTGTTCTTCTGTATGTCACCTGGAGTGATCAGTGAAAATTGGCCTTGAACATAGATATCCCCAAAAACGGTGATGGCATGAAACAAATTAACATTTTCTTCACAGAAAAAGTACCCAGCCAGGGCTGCATTCCTTCCAGTGGTCATATAAGCCCTTAGCAGTGGAATGAAATAAAATTACAACACAAAGAGTTGTGCTTACAACGTTTATTGGCTTCTGCAATTCAGTTCATCTTCAAGACCAAAAATAACAAAGAAGTCAGGCCTCCAAAGCACACAGGTTGTCTATTGTGCATTGCCATAGGAGGTGGGAAAAGTGATGCAGTAGCAACAAAAAATGGACCATGGAATGTATCCAGATGTGAGAGGGAAGAAGAAAGTGCTCTGCATTCCTCTTTGTCTAATTTCATATTTTAATTTAAAGTAAAAATTAATTTTTTAAAAAAATAACCTATACTCTTCTCACCCTAATTCACAGCTTCCCCTTTGTGACAGCTGTTCATTTCGAGTAGAAATATGAAGTGAAAGGAAACCCAGAAGGAAGGGGCTTTTGTTGTAATTAACCTACCATAATTAATAGATTGGTAAATGTACGTTGCATTAACCTCCATTAAGTGCTAAGTACGAGGAATTTGCAACAATATCCCTTTACAATAGCATTTCCTATTGCAAGAAACACCATACTGGTTAATAAATGAGAGGACCACATGCCCTCACCTTATGAAGATACTGAGTCCGACCTTGTGTTTCTTTTTTTTGCATGAAGCTATCTAACGGTTGGGTGGGGTGTGTGTAGCAAAACTGAGCCATGCCACAGCACTGTCTCTCAGGGCTCTCCTGAACTACACAGCCCTGCACACCCTGACTGCTACAGCGATTGCAGTGCAGCTGTGGAGACCCCTGTGGCAGCTCCAGCCTGATGCCCATCTGGGTCTGACCCTGCTGGCTTCAGGTGAAAAGATGCTTTGAGACCCCAAGCAGGAACTTTGCAGGTTACCTGCAGCCCACAGAACACCCTCAGAGAATTCTTGCTCTGGAGTATTCGAAACTGGGTCCAAACATCCAAACATGCAACCATGTGGGCAGCTCATTAGGGTGGCACAAGCACCTTGAGCCAGAGCTTCTTGAACACAACTATCATGACAAAAGCCTTGTTCCTGGCAGCATTTCCACTACTAGTCAGGAGTGAGCATAAATAAATACATTCACAAAATGAAAAACAGCAATAAAACCAATAGAACTCCACAAAACAGCACTATGGATCAGAAAAGATCGCTGTCAACACTGTCACACCTTGTTTGGTTTTATAAACCAGTAAACCATGTTTAAGCTTTAAAAAAAACTTCTGCTGTTTCTTTTTTCTTATAAATCTGAAGAAGATGATTACTTGCTCTTAAGTATAGTGATGTAGTATGTAATACAGTGTTGGGTATAACTAAAAATACTATTGCTTAAAAAATAAAACTTTAGAAAACATGCTGGATGGTTTCTCTTGGACTGATATTTCAAGGTATGCTGGGAGCACCTAAAATGACAAACAATACCTTCGTTTATGAGATTTTTATGTGACCTGTTTTCAGAGCAAGACCATAAAAAGAAAATTATTCCATTGTTTTCATTTACCCTTAGTAGATTATCTTCTAAGTACAGTTGCTGAAGTAGATTATTACATTTTGCTTTCCTTTCAAAAGCTAGGTTAAAACCTGCTTAGGTTCTGTGAGAAATGGGTTTTGCAATATTAGGTCAGTTGCAGCTAAAGTTCATACATAAAATTTGTTCCTTTCATATAAAAAACCCCCCAAAGAACTCAGTTAGAACAGAGCAGATGCCTTGTCTGACGAGTACAAGGTTGCTGATCTCATAGGATAGGACATATTGATCCCAAAACTATTCAACAATTACAATATATTAGTTTTACTTCACTAGTCAGAAGGACCCCCAGTCTTAGGCATATCCAGACATTATTATGCTGCCATATACAAACACAGAGGAAAAAACCTCCCCTTGTCTCAAAGAACTTGCAATCCAAGTACACATTTTAATAGGGTTAGCATATGAATAGTTATAATCTACCTTATTATCTGTAGATGCATATTTGTATGTATAAAAAAACCTGTTTGTACACATACTTCTTTTATTTCATATGCTTAATGTTCATGTTCAAGGCCCATGGAAACCAATGGAAATGTAAACTATTACACCAATTTTCTTAGACTTTGTGTTAGGATAGAAGTAGGACACAGGTCTCCTGATTTCTGGTGACTACAAGGTTAACATCTATATTTAAGCTAGGTGTTTTGGCTCCTGTTTTAAAAAATAAGGAACTCCTAGGCAGTAGTTGTAGGGTGCCCCTCATCTGATCAAATATCTGTGTCTGCTTTGGGGCGAAACTACTCACTCTCTAGGCTCCATGGGCTGTGCAGATCAGATCTCCATAAACTGAGACTGATCTCTACAGGAATAGACATCCTTCCTGCAGAAGCCTAAAGCTCAGGGGGCTGAAACCCACCTGAGGGTATTCAAGGAATCCAAGGACTGAACTGGTTTGTTCCTTCATTATTTTTAGACATTTGCACAAGGTAGCACATATTTTCAATTACAAAACTTGTATATTTGCATGGACAAGGATTTCCTGAAAAGGTGAAGGAAAGGATCCTGCCGTGTCTCATCCACCTCCCTCCCAAACAGCAGGCATAGCATGTTACAAATCTCCCACCTACAGAAGTGCCAAACCTTCCCCCAGCAATTCTTGCTGAAGAAATAAGCTGTGATGCTCTGAAGCAACCAGTGAGTATGCCATTATTTCCTATTTCAGCTTCTTATCCAGCGTGGTGCAGAGATCTGTGAGAAGCATCACGGTACTGTCCCCACACCCCTCCCATTTAGGATTGTTCGTTTGTGCATGTGCACACACACGCAGGCGTTTAACCTCATCTGTGTCCACTTCTACATAAGATCCTGTTTGCTGAAAAGACAGGTAAAAAGTTCTATGCCTTTATTTCTACAGAACACAATTTTTGCAGCAGTTACATGTATCATTCATCATGGGTGATGGAGCTGCAACATCAGGCATGAACCAGCCAATCTATAGAGGGCAATCTTGAAGCAACTCAGGTACTGCAATACCAATGGCTAAAGATGAACAGGCTGCCAATATTTTGTTGCTATTTTTGTGGGAGGGGAGAGTGAAATATATCATTGCTCAGACACCATACCTGTATCAGGGCCAAATCTTACAGATATAGTCTTTGATACTCTGCTGATAACTGTTAGTTACGCCAGGATAATACAGAGATGGCCTCAGCTGCAGTGATACTATATAGATTTTTTTATATGTCATTTTAAATCTACCATTAGACTTTTTTTCATTTTTTATAAACATGCATTTCACAACAAGGAGAGGGAAAAAAAAAAAAAAAAGACACTTTCCAAACCCTACACATTCTTGTGATAGGTATGGGATGGCTCAAGCTGCAAAACTGGCTGTAGTCATCAGCTGGGAGCCACATTTATCATTTGTTGTGTCTGCATGTTTAAATCCCAGGAAGCAGACACGTTTCAAGCTACCATCATGACACTATTTTCATCTTTGCTTTGCAGACTAAAAAATATAACACCAAATAAATATTATGTAAGGGCAGTACATAAATAAGTTATAGATGGGCAGAATAACATCATAAAGGGAAAGTACGTGACTCATTTTTTCTAATTTTTTAGAAGTTTTCCTAATGTGCATTTTACAATTGAAATAAATGGAAACTTTAAGAAATATTCTACATAAGTCAGAGTCCAAAAATGCAGAAGGTTATGCAAGGCTAACTGTAAAAATAAGCAGATGACTCCTCTAAAATAATATTGCAACATTTTTTGGCCTCCATTTATTTGTTGCCATAGGATTTTTACTCAGTGAGCAATTGCTAAACACAAGGCTGCCTCATACCATAACTTGGCTTTTAAGAGAACAAAAACATTAACATTGTTTAATGAACACACTTGTCTGGAGAAGCGTTAGCAAATGCTAGGAACTAATTTTCCTACTGAGAGAGATTTGCAAGTGTTGTGTTTCTTGTGCTGTGCCCGATTTGAATCTTCCTGTCTGACAACATGCAGACCTGTCTCCCAAATAAAAAGTGACTTGTTTTTGCGTGAAGTTGAGGGGGAGAAAGTCTAAGAGCAAACAGGTTAAAGTGCCATGTACACAACAGGAAGGATCATAAGGAACCTTTAATGAGCTATTTGAGTTACACCAGATGCTCCTGGACCAGAGGGCACATCCTCTTGTGGACACTAAAGGAGAGAAATGGGAAATATTTTTCTAAAGCATTTAATTTCTCTACTTAATAGGTGGGTAGTTTTTGATTTCACTAGGTGCACATCCTATAGGGAGGTGTAACAAGAGGAAAATAAAAAAGTGACATGCTATAAAAAGTAAATAAATGAATGTGCTCTTTATGTTTTATTCAGTCTTCAGTATATGTTGATATATCAACATTCATCATTCTTATTTTTTTTATTATGACAATTTATGCTGTTTCTGCAGCTGGGTTTATTTCCGGGTTTTGTCCAACAACTGCTTGATGTAAAAGGCCTAAAGCAGCCCATGTGTGCTGAGCGCTTACTCAGTTATTACATAAGGGTGAGGCCTCCTTTGGCCTGAAACCTTCCAGTGTTTGGAGGGTTATTTCACAAGTGACCATTTCTGAAGAGGAAAGGAGAGTATTTTCTTGCATATATTAGGCATGTATTTACATTTTTAAAGGTACCCAAGTGTTGACAGTTAGGATACTCTCTAGGATACTAGATACTTAGGATACTAGTGTTCTGAACCTTAGATTTTCAAAAGTTAAAGTCTTCTGGACCACCCTACATGGATGCCCATACAGATGTGCTTATCTACTGCTATCTAAGGTGCTCAAATTCACCCCACCACATCTCCATTTGTCTCTTCACAAGAAGTCCTTCTCCCATAGCCCCCGTGTCACATCTGCAAGCCTTGTTTTATGTCTTGGATACTTGCTGTGTCTCAAAAGGAACAAGATATTTCTGTGTATGCAGATCTGGGCTCTGGCAAGCTGTGAGGATTAATCCCGTCTAACTCTAGACATCTATGCTTAAGCTTGTTACAACAACCTCCTTTTATAGTCAGCAGAGAGACATATAGTTGTCAACATTTAGCTGGACGAATCCCACCCCCAAATATCACTTGTGCAAGCCATAACTCCTAGCTTCAATAGCATTAGATAGTTTGAATCTTGTCCTTGTCCTCCCTATATGTGTACAGCTGGCAGTGGGTTTATATGCCCTTCTGCAAGGAACTTGATTTAAGAGACGAGAGGCAGAACAAAGCTTGGTCTTGTCTATACTGACTGCAAAAGTGTGGTCAGCCTTCCCTACTGTGCTCTGACAGGGTAATCTTTTATTGTGAAAACAATCTTGGAACAAGCTTTGAAACTGCCCTAAATAGCACAGTCTTCAGTCTAGTTCTGCAGCAAAAGCACGATGGTTCCACCCTAGACAATGAAGCCTACAGTCTGTCTGCTACCCTTCTGGAAGAAGGTCTTGTCTGGATCTCTAGCATTTATACCTGGTACTGATTCAGCTGATCGGAACTCTCAATAAATTGATGCTGTCAAGAAGGGCAAAGAAATATCAAAGGATGTGGTTCAGACACTTTCTTCCACTTCTCTGAACAATTAGCATCCAACAGCTACAATGTTAGAAACATTATTTATAGATGGGAGCAGCAATATTGAGAGTCTCTTAATCCCATCTGACATCAGAAGACGATGAGAAGCCTTCTACCCTTTAGAAAAGTCTGGTGCTTCTGAGATAAATAGCCTTTGGATATAATACATGTACTTCTCTCTTACTTTTATGGCGGGCTCACCATGGTGGCTTCCACATACATTGAATGACCTAGCAGCACAAATTCCAAGGTAGCGAGTGTCAATCACAATTGTCCTAAATAAAAGCAAAGTGTATTGGCAGAGTAGAAAAAGTCAGAATATAAAACTGTTTAATCACAATGACTGAGAGATTTGGGCAATTTAGGAAAACAGATTATGAAAAGTCTATGATTGCTTGCATAAAATACCCTATATCTGCTACTTTTGTTATCTTTGTGACTTATCCATAGGTAAGACTATCCAAAACCTAAAATCTTAATTTCTCTAAGTATTATTAACTGCAGAAAATGGTGATGATGTTGTTGAAGAAGTGTAGAAGAAGAACAATATGCTTGTTAAATCATTGAAGTACGTTATCAATAGATTTCAAGATATTTTGCAAAATCCGTTGTATAATTTCAGCTTCCTTGATGGAAAAAAAAAGGCAGAGGCTTCGCTTTGCTCAACTAGCAAATAAGTAGAATTCAAAATAGCACTTGACAGATCAGCACACAGAGTTATTCTGGAACAGGTCAGCGATGTTTCTTCTACACAAAGGGCAAAAGCATTATCTTCCTTACCTTTACCTATGCAGACAGACTACTCCAAAAGGAAAAAAAAAAACAAACCAGGGGGAAAGGCACAATCACTCTTCATCTCCTGTGCTCTGAGGACATATATACAACCTTGACCTTCTCCTGGCTTCCTACACACAGCTAAATTTATCCTGAAAAATCTCATTCTGCAGTAAAATGTGGGTTATACTCATGGCCTGATCAATCAGTAGGGTTGAAATCAGATGATTCCGACTACTCCACTTTTATCAGCTGCAGTCAACAGCAAAATGTTAGTGGATTTCTCTGAATCATGCATTTCATGCTCCTGATGTTCCTTTTTTGAGTTAAACACATTGGTAACTTCCTGACAAATCTCTTTGTTGTCCTGAGGTTACATGAGATCACTGGTTATTCATGTTAGTAGCTCCTCAGACAGAGCAAAGACTTGATACTCTACACAGTACCGTGAAAACGGATTTGTCAAGATTTCTCATCATGTTGAAAAGAAAAAGAAAAAACCCATGTTTTTTCTTTCTCTACCACAAAGCCTCCTTTGCAATCATGCTATTGCTCTTCCAAGATATGTTCCTTTGATTGAATTACAGAGTTCATAAAAAGTAACAACTGGTAAAATATGCATGTACTTACTCATCTTGAGCATGTTGATTTGATTGGCTTTGATTTGAGCTACCAAGGAGAGTAGGCATGTTATATAATTTTTGAAGCAACATTTATTCTAATAAAAAGTTTGTATGTAGTAAAATCTTTTTACTGTAATGCAGCTGGAGCTGTGTCAAAAACTTGGTACCCAAAAGAGCTGCAATACAGATAGACTCCATCTTATAGCTATTGTAAAGGCTGTTCACGTGGATTGGGCACATTTCTTGCTAATGTGAAAATTAAACTACTTAATTAGCAATTACGATCACTTAGAAATTACAAATAATCTGCAGTTACGGTGATTACACATAGGAGGGAGCAGAATACAACAAAATATGAAGTAATAAAATGCCCACTTGTGACCAGTAAGCATGAACTCC
The DNA here is from genome assembly GCF_000710305.1 of Buceros rhinoceros silvestris. Lineage (NCBI taxonomy): Eukaryota > Metazoa > Chordata > Aves > Bucerotiformes > Bucerotidae > Buceros > Buceros rhinoceros. The sequence goes on from NW_010414466.1 coordinate 39,907, forward strand.
CCTCTTCTAGCAGGCTGATGTTGAGCTTTTAGAATTAAACTGTAACTGTGTGGAACTTAACATTTTTTGAACCATGACATTCTATTCCTGACTAAAACGCATGCCTAAATTTTACCCTTATTTCCAGTGACTGAATTAGATAAAATTTTAATGTTATGAGAGAAACAATGAACTAACTTGGAAGAAAAAAAGAAGACTGCAGTAAAAACTGGATTGCATCAGACAAGTGGTCACCAGTTGAGACCAGCGGTCCTTATGGATCCATGGGACTCCTCTTGTGGAAGCGCACACAAGTATCGAAGCCAGGTACTCAGAGTAAACACTAAACTTGTCTTTTAAGGGTAAGCCTAGAACATTAGTGTTACACTTAATATCTTCGTATAGCACAACACATGTAGGCTGTTGAGTCATGTCTGAGTATGGGCAGAAATCAAGATGCTTATCCACCTTTGCCCCATACCTTGAAGAACTTGGCTTGACACATAGAGCGCACTATTCCTAGGCGTCCTCTTAGCACAGGTATTTAGAGTTAAAGGTATTTGCAGGTGGAAGTGTCTGTTTTTAAGGGTATACCTGGTCACAACGGAAGGGAGGAAGATACCTGTTCTCTGTTGCTGCTCTCCACATCTCCAGCATATTCCTGCAGATGGGATAAGTGGAGGCAGCGTAACTTGGCCTCCCATGCAACAGCCAGTGCTGCCTGCATGCTCTGGGCAGCAGGCAGGAAGGGGCAGCAGGCAGGGACAGCAGGCTAGAGCATCCTCCTCCCACCCTGCTACTTGCCGACTGGCAGCAGCTCTCCTGCCTTCCTCGCTGGCCAATTACACACACTTAGATGAGCACGCAGAAGATCAGATCAGCATCTACACTGCTGTGTCACAACATCCCTGTTCACTTTGTCACTTTGATTTGCTTTGTTGAGGCCAAAAGTTCAGATCTGGGCTCCTCTGCAAGGCAGGGCTGCCCAACACCCACCTCAAACAAACTGTGTACTTAACACTGATATTTGGAGGTTAAGATGGGAAAAAGTCAAGCCCAGTGGATTATTACAGGAGCCTTATCAAGTACAAAGTGTTTCGGTCTTTCCAGGACTGACTCTGGTGTCAGAGGGCGAGTGGGAAGCATGGACAAACACACCATTTCCTTCTTTGTGTGCTGCCTTTGCAGTGTGCATTTTGCTAACCTAATCAGATGAAGATAAACACCTTGCAATATACTGTATAGCTGACGTCAGCTTTTTGTGTGCTTGGAATGATGTCAGCACCAGCTTTGCAACTACACTTTAATCTCTTGAACAGAAATAAAAGCTGTAGCTAACCTATAGCTTTCCACAAGCTGCCACACCAAGATTATTTTTTTCCCCTACAGGCTATGGATATTGTGCAAAGGAGGCAGGAGAGCCAGAACAATGTGATCCACTCCCGTACAGAGCCAGCTGTTGTGAGAAGTCTACCAATTTAAATTGAATAATAACTAGGACAAGCGATGCCCCTCATATACAACCCAGGCTTACTTAGTTAGACCCTTAAGAAAGGGATTTCACTCATTTACACCAGCACAAATAATAATCAAGTGGATTTCTCGGGATTTACACTACCATCACAGTAAACATATTTCTCCTCACTTTACACGCACTCACCAACATACTTAAAGCTTTCTGAGCCAGAAATAGCCTAGAGTTTCAAATGTGTATAGCGGCCTCTGGGGAGGCATCTCAGGAGAATCAAAACGCCAGGCAAATAGCCTGGATTGGCTTAATTGAGAAATCAAAACAGCAGAAACGGAGGCATGTAACCTGCTACCAAGAATGTAACTATTGAAGACACTGTGAAAAATCAAAAGTCAGTGACAGAACTGGCCTGATTTAAGTTTTTTCTTTCTTTTTGAAAGAAATTTTCCTCAGTTGTTTTTCGTGTTCCAGTGGAATTACAGGTCATTTATACCCTGCTTTACTTACACTTTCATTTCAATTTGTCTTGTCACGTTACCAATTTTCAACATTTGCTTCTACTGAAAGAATAGAAAAGTTACAAGCTAGTTAAGTTGTTAGCTATACCGTCACTTATTAAATTAGCAAGTTTTTCATAGAAACCTTAGACAAGACTTAAAGAATAAAGAACTGATTATTACTAATTCTTTTGGTATTCATTATGTTATTAGTCACAGAGCTCACTCATACATTTCTAAATTTCAACATAATCATTTCAGGATGAGGAGTATTATTTTTTCCCCTTCCCAATAATTTTTCCTGGGCATCATATTTCATACCCTTCCTCTCTGACTGCCAGGAAAGTGTGGTTTGGGGTTTTAGGGGTTTGAGTTAAGCTTTTTAATTTTTTTTTTTTAATTTTATTTTCAGAAACACAGATTTACCAGTGTTATTTAGCTCTAAGAAAATGCATTTTTAATTGACTTAACTTGTTTATCCCTATAACACACGCACACCTCAGAAAGGCTAAAGGATCAGGTTATATGACATCATGGTGCCAAAGAAATAACTTTCACTTGTTTGTGCAGTCTTGAAGAAAAGCCTGTAGCTTGAAATCACACACAGTGCTGCATTATTGAACTTGGTAGATAACAAAATTTTTTAAAAATTTGTTGTTGTTGTTAATTGAGAGGGGTATAGGAGACACAAGGGCTGGGGGGGTCCTCTGCTCTCAAGTCTGCCATAGGGTCAATTTCTGTGAAATGGTCTTGGTTGTAGACATGGCTCTTCACCCTGGACAGTTGTGAGATAATCGCTTTTTCCAGGACCAGGAGATAGCTAAGCCCATCCAACAGCCTCTGCTCAGCAAAACCCTGCATCCCACTGCAGCTGCTACCCAAATCAAAGGTTGAGCAGTGCTAAGAAAGCTGTTGAGGTATGTCTACAAGAAGCAGTGCTATCCTCGTACTCCAGTAATAGTGCCCATGAAGCAGGAATAAATAAAAAAAAAAGAGCTAGAAATCATCTGTTTGAATCATAGATCCCTCTCTCAGGTTTCACTTCAGGGACATAGTGCCCATGAAGCAGGAATAAATAAAAAAAAAAGAGCTAGAAATCATCTGTTTGAATCATAGATCCCTCTCTCAGGTTTCACTTCAGGGACAATGAAGCTCCAAAAGCAAGGCACCCCTTCAGGATTTTACAAAGCTGACTTCAGCTGTCAAAGGATTCTTGCACAGCAACACCAAGAAAGCTTTTGCCTCTAATAAAAAATTCACTGCAAATGAGCAATCATTAGTCAGCTGCATTTTCATATAATTACTGGCAGTGAAAAAGCAAGCATGCAGGTTGCTGTAAAATGAGGTTTAACTACTTCCACCCAAACAAAACAGAAGCCATTCACATAAGCTTTAGTAGAGGAGAGGGAAATCCTCAGTGCTCTCCCCTCCCCTTCTCTCTATGACTGATTACAATCTGCTTTTTTCTTTAAAGCACATTTATTGTGGGAGTGTGCTTTGATAGAGTTTCAAGTAATTTAAACTTTGGCTGCATGGATACGGATCATTTAAAAACCGATCTTCAAGTGTTTCTATGTGTTAATAACATTTCTGGTTGAGAATTAAAACCGTTGATTATAGGACCAATGTATCAGCTGAAATATTCAACCCATGCCAGGAATTATCTAGGATGAATAGTACGAAGCAGGCCAGCCTGAGAATAATCCCTGTACTACCAGTTTTGGTGCAACACTCTTATTTTGAAGTGGAGAGATTTGGGTTGGGAGGTTTCTTTACGGGTCATCATCATTCTCCAAACCACAGAACTGCTGAAAACAGACTCCATCCTGGTTCAAATCAAACCCAAATTCAAATGGTCTTTTCTTATTGGACCAGGATTCATCTGTCCTGCCTCACGTTCACAAAGCACGTTATTACTCCGCATGCACTTCAACATGATCTCACTACCTATTATCTCACTACCTTTATTATTATCCAAGATGAATTACAGAAGGAGAATCTGGCCTTAAATAGGAGACAGTAAATTAGGAGGTGCCACTTGTTCAGATCCATCTGTTCTCAAATTGAGGTACAAGATGCACAGTTCTCTAGGACTTTGAAAGGTGCAGGTGCCAGCCTGATCCATTCTGGTATCTCTCTTCATCAGCCAAAGAGTCTCCCATCACTGAAAAGACATCGTTCTTCACTGCACTTCTATAACCTCCTTGAAAACCATATACGGGCTTGATAAGCGGTAGGGACAAGTCAAAAGAAAATAAACAGAACAAAGACCAGTTTAATTAATAGCAAATGGTAAAATTTTTGAAGTAAATGCTTACAATGTTAACTTGTAAGTACATGCTAAGCCTTCTCACCTCACAGGTCTTGCAAGACCTTGTTAGCAGCACAAAAAATACCAGCTAAATGATCCTAATAGAGCAAACTCCCACAGCACCTCAGCCAGTCAGTAAGAACATTGTTCACCACTGAAGTTTAGTTAAATATGCACAATTTTATTTATTGAAGAGATTAGGACAAAAACATTAAACCAAATACATGACAAAGCACCAGAGGCAGTAAAACCCCACCATGCACATCACCAATCTTTCCTCCTATAAGGTACTTATAAAATAAAAAAAGTCCTTCTTGACACAGCACCATCTTCAGAGTGTAAAAACATTACTCCTTTATATTCTTAGTTACCAAAATAGAACCAAGGCAGGTCAGCTGCAGCTAGCTTTGTCTCTTGATAAAGAACTGTGAAACATCCTCTTGAGAGTGGGACCATAACTTTCCTGCAAGGCAGGCAAATAGCATCCATACGTCAAATGCCAAGTAGCTGTACGCACATGCCACATACTATAATTAAGCACAAATTCAAGTAACATTTACATACTACAGAGTCCACATGTACCTACCCAAAAAACATGACCACTTCACAAAACGTATACAGGCAGTAATATCGGAACAACTGAGGTACTGGAAACACAAATATTTATGCCAAGAGATTTCAATATCATACAGCAATATAAAAGCAGTAATAAAAACATTTGCCAGTCTAAATCAAATAAAGCTATCTAGAAAAAGAAGCTAAATAAAAAGTTATTTAGGGACAGAAATACCTGAACAGAAAAGAAGTGTGTTAACTACAGCATGTAACATGTCATCCCAAGTCAACCCGTAATTGAAGTACTGGCTTAATACATCACTACTGTGACATTTTCTTCAATAAATAGAGTAAGTCTTGACAATACAAAAGGTGCATATTACCGTGTATGTTTCAAGAGGAATATCTGTAATATAAATGTTCAGCTTATTAATACCCTCTTATTTCTTATTCTGGACATAAACAAAAATCAAACCCAAACAATTCTTTTCCCAAGTTGAGAGGAATTCAAAGAAAAAAACCCACAATACTCTTCTTCGGTAATAGAGCCCTCTATTTACATGTGGGCCAGTCAGTTAAAGAAGAGATCAGTTTTCAAATAAAGACATGATTAAGGGCTCTCTGCCCTCTCTAGTCATATGTGCAGCATGGCAGATATGGAAGCCAGTATATTTTATCTTTAAAAAAAATTTATACAGTTTTTTTCCCCCCCTACTATAGCAGTAATGCATCTGGAAGTTAGAGTTATAATAGCTTCCTGCAACAAACCATTTGACACAAAACAGAACAGCTTGTTAAATGACAGTTACTTCCCCTTAAGGGAACAAAGCATTAAAATGTCATTTCCTGACAAGAATATTAAGTAGTTTATTTAGAAGAAATGAGTTGAAAATAGCTATCAAGAGACATGAACTGAAATTTTGTTTGTTTTTAGCACCCACTTTTCATGTCCATCTTTGTGCACCTAATTTTTTTTCTTAAATTAATTCCATTAATTATTAGACACCAGATTAAAAAAAATGTTAGCCAATTGTTCTTTCCCTGAATAATGGTTGAAGTTAAATATCTAACAGTGCGATGCCAAGATGTGAGCTGAGGCAAAAAAGTTTTTTTGTTGTGAGTTACCACTATTTTTAATGGAACAGAAACAGGAGTGATACAGCTGCACCAGAATTGGCATGTGCAGTCTCCTTGGCTCCAAAAAGGTGAGAAGCTACAATTGCTCCATGCTGCCTTTTCTCCTCCAAATCAATCTAACCTGATAGCAAGCTACAGCTGCACCAGAATTGGCATGTGCAGTCTCCTTGGCTCCAAAAAGGTGAGAAGCTACAATTGCTCCATGCTGCCTTTTCTCCTCCAAATCAATCTACCCTGATAGCAAGCTCCCCCCGCCCCGCCCCCCAATCTGTCCCCATGCTACATTTGTTATATTAGCTCCTTGTGGAGGTTCCTTCTCAATCTGAGGACCTCTGAGTGTCTTTTGCTACCAAGCTAGGCTGATGCTGGATGTAATTTAACACGGTCAGGAAGGGCTCCTTCATGTGTCCATCTCCAGGTTGTGTACCTTCTGAACACCAGTCTTTGTGCTCAGTTAAAGAATGGGTCCAAGTCTTCTTCCATGTTGACATCAGGCACCAGCTGATCTGATACTTCCTTAGCACCATATCCTGAATTCGATACATTAAAATCTGTAGAAAACCATGGATGGTCCAGTATTTCCTGTGAAGTCAGCCTTTCCGATGGCTCCCGACGCAGTATGCTACGTATGAGGCATTTTGCCTTGGGGGATAAAGTCTCTGGAATGTTAAACTGCCCACGACGGATCTTGCTGAAGAGGGAACTAGGCTCAATGTCATGGAAAGGATAGCGTCCAACTAGCATCGTATAAAGCATGACACCTAGACTCCATACGTCCGCTGCTTTGCCAGAGTAGCTGCCATTTGTGTTCAAGATCTCTGGACTCACATAAGCTGGGCATCCATGCTTATCAGAAAGAGAGTCATCGTTTCCTCTTAAAATGTAAGCATCTTCTAGGCTTTCCAATTTCACTCTAGTCCTGTGGGCAAAACAAAACAAAACCAAACCATTAAGGTAAGCAAACATCAAAACGCAAATTCCTGTCTGTTACAGTTACATGGTAACAGTAGTACTCTAAAAAAACTTAACCACTGCAGAAGTGCATCAGCTTAAAATACCACTTGCAATACTTGTTACAGATAACTAATACTCTTCTATGCTGGTTAGAAATATTAAAGACATATTGGGAATATTGCCACACACATAGCTATAAGATTTCAAATACAGTTATGTCCAGTAAACTCACTGATCTTTTTAGACCTTACTAATAATTGTTATGTGTTTGGTAAATTTTACATAGACATGATTTCCAAAAGGAGACATAAACCTCAAGGTTTTATCTGCGATAGCTGCGCTCTAACATACCTGTGTAAGACTCATGCCCAAATACAAGCCTAGCCCTAATAGACAAAGTTATTTTGACACCTTCGCACTAGTGAGCAGTTACTTGCACCTATAATTCCACAAGATTCAATAGGACTAAAATGGTCACTCTGACCTTAAATGATCCTTCTCACCAACCAACATTTTTCTTTATCCCAGCAGTAAGGAAGAGGAATTTTAACAGATTCAGTCTTCCTAAACAGACCTTTGGGCAAAAGGAGATCAGGTAAGATGAACACCAAGATTAACAGCAAACTTATCTACCCAAGCAAACCAGAAGAGCTCTTCACATTGGCAAGAACAGAGAAGCTAGTAAAGGGCTTGCAGAGAGGTGACAGGGATGTCTTAGCTAGACTGCAAACTCCTCCTGCAAATCACTGTGAATTCGTCATTGTGCTGCAGTAATTATCTCTGAAAGAGAATTTTCTTCCCTTATGGATATCACATAGAAGCAGAAAATGTGATGCTGAGTTGCTTGTCATAGGACTAGATGAACATAACCTTTCTTTCCTTTTAATTCTCACCACTAGCGTCTGTAATTATATTTAAGAATCTATCCCTATTGAAGGCGTCCAAAAGGATTAACAGTTACCCTTTAGACTATTTGCCTGCAATGGCTGATTTTGAGAACAGAATCACTGCAACACAGCAGAACTTGTCCAGTGCATCTGGATGGAAGAGTGACCCAGCAGTAGTGTTGGCTTTCTTTTCAACAACTGAGGATCATAAGTCAGCTTTGGGTATTACTGTCCTCATCCCTCAGCCTCACTGGTCTATACAATCACTCTTAGCCCTGCGTCATGGACATGTTCCCATACCACAGACATTCACAGGCAGGGCCTGAACTTCATCCCAGAAAGCAGAACTTGCAGCCCTTGACTGAAGCACATCATTTAACAGGCACTAAAACGGACAAGGAGAGCCCTGTTTCTTAAATGTTTACTGAAGACAACATTGCTCAGGCTTGAGTTGCAAAAGACAGCTGGGCCAGCTTTGGCTCAGACTTGGTTCCAGGGCAGCTCAGTGCTATCTTCTTTGAACCAACAGAAGAGCATTTTACTCCGCGGAGTATTCCAGAGGCAACTGTGCCATAAACTCTCATAATGACACTTGGACCTTTTCAACAGCTAGAGACGTTTACTAGCAGAGGTGAAAGCCCCTTTGGCAACGTTCCTCGAATCAGGAAGTCATAAATACAGAGTTCAGAATACCTGGCTCCCAAGCACAGTGTGCCAAGGCAGCTCCTTCTCTCCTTAAACAGACAAGCGTTTTCTCCTCCAGCGCGGATGTTAATGGGGTTTGCGCAACACACCTGCTTCCTGATTCATTCCCCATTGCCAGGCTAAGGGCACTGCTCCTGGCAGTGGACTAGCCCCTCATTAGCACCCAAACAATACTTTACAGCAGCAATACCTCACACAGGAAGCTAGCTGCATGGAGAAGCTTAACTACAATTATCAAGACCACAGCAATTCCCCTCTGCACACAGCTCAAAGGGTCCAAAACAGGAGAGTAACTAGAGAAGAGTCCTTTCACAATGCTCAGCTTCGACGAGGTCCTGCACCTGCACAGCATAGGAAGAGCAGGGAGGAGAAATGCCCAGAGGAAAAAAAAAATATCAAAAACCAAAACAAAACAACAAACCACACTCCAAGGAGGGCAGAGAACAGAGAGGAGGAAATGAAAGGGAAGGCAGGGACATGAGTTGTGGTTCCATTTGCATTGCCCACCTCAGTTTTTCCATAGAAAAGTATGTGTAGCAATAAAACAGTGAGGCCAGCTACTCAAACATGCATTAAGTCACTGAACTGCCAGACAGGAAAGCATCAACTCACTCCTGCTAACTAACAGAAGCAGAACACACACACACACAGGGAGTGGGGCAGTGCATGCTATTTAAAAACAACTCGCAGGAGGGAAACTCACCCCCCTCACACATGCACTCTCCTGCCATCCCAGTGTCAACAGCACAGGGTAACACTGCTTACTCTCCCATCCTATTTTACATTTCCGAGAGTTGCCAAAGAATGTAGAGAAACAGTTCAGTGAGAAGCTTTTATATTACAGAAAATTATTGGAATTCCTTAACCTTTTATTTTCTACAATGTATTCAGTAGAAAACCACAAAGTGCAGACTGCAAGGTGTGTCAGAAAAAAAAAAAAGAAAAAAATTATCCCTTTTCTCCAACAGAAGAAGTAATTTCTTGATAATAAAACAGAAGCAGCATACAAAAGCTTTATACCTATCTTGGTTTTCTTGCAAGGTGCTGCAGCCTGAAGCCCTCTGCGCATGCTACAGTGAGTTTTGTTTAAGCAAGCAAATGGAACAACAGCTGGCTCTTATCTGCCTGCTCCTCTACAAGCAGCGGCCAAATGAAGCAAACATTCAAACCAGGTTTTTCATCCTGCTGGGTTGACAGGCTTTGAGGAAACAAAAGGTCCCAAATTAAATAAAACCACAACCTTCAGTTCTCCTCCTGCCTCCTTGCTAGCCCCCAAACGCTCAACCAGAAACACCCTCGTTTATAAGGTAACAGTGAAGAAATGTCTTCTCTGCAATGAGGACTGCCTTGTTGCTCCAGAGCACGGTTGGCCCTGGACATGCCACAAATGTGTACACAGGTACACATTTCTCTCACAAACTGCAGGGGCTACTTCTCTTGAGCATGTACTGCCAGGTACACGGCCTCAGTGTAGACTTAACCCACCTCCCAATTATCACCAGAACCAACATGGTGTTCCCGTTTTCTTTTGTAAGGTTGAGTGCCTTTGCAGAAGGTGATAATGCAGGTTTTCCATTCTTACAGCAATAGGAGAGCAGGAGCAAGGCAAGAGCTTGCCGGCCTGGCATCTCGCCCTCTTGGCACAGCCAATACACAGAAGCACTCATAAGCTTTTGCTGCCAAGGGCCTGTACCTCTGCCAGTACCCCTCACTGCAAGCCAGCACCAGGGCTGGGGAGACCCACTCCAGCCTGTTTTCACCAGTGACAAATGAATTCACATACCTTAGGCTCACATACAGAACACAGTCTGCTATCGTACTACAATTGGGAATACACAGGTGTGAACCGCAAGTCTCACTCCCCTTTTAACAGTCATTTCATGCTTTTTCAGGCAATCAAAAAGGAGCAGTCTAGCTCAGGAGCTGCTATTTCCCAGAGCACAGCACCCCGTCTCTGCAAGAAAAGGCTTCCAGCTCTGGCTGGCCTTCCCTTCCTCTACATTTCAAGCATTGCCTAAAGACTCTGCTTTCTTCAAGTCAGGGAGGTTTTTGGGGGGGGAGGGGGTGTGTGGAGTGGACTGGAACAGGAAAGAGGGGAGTCTAAATACACAGAAATGCAGAGACATGCTGAAAGAGAAGCAATCTCTTTCTCCCACACACACTCTCTCAGAGGAAGCAGTGAGATCAACCATCCAGGAAAAAGAATAAAAGCCAACAATAACAAAAAGACCCTCAACATTGCAAGTAGTTTCTGAGAATACAGAACCTCCACAACAAAGGCTGGAGAGGGCATCCAGTTGTAGAGTGACTGCACAATCCTAAATTCAACACTTGGCAGGCAACGGACAGATTCAAAATCAAACACTGAGATGTGAAATCACAATCAGCTTTGAAGCGTCTCCCATCACAGAGCAGGAAAAAGACAAACAAAAATAATTCTTTGTTTTAAAAAAGTCACATTTCTAAAACAGTCTAATTCTCTAAATAATTAACTTGCATCAGTCAACTGAAAGACCCCCCCAAGAGAAAACAAGTTTTCCAAAAGCATCAGCATTGAGTTTGACCATTCAAATGGTTGTAACAAAAATTAGTCCCTGAAGTTCAAATTGTAAGCCATTGCCAAAGCCGGATGAGAATCACTTTGTACACATACTGTAAGGCAACAAAGACTTTTGTCAAGGCTTACGTAATTACAGTACATAATTTCAAGTTTTAATGCAGACCCTGAATAAGTACTTGGAAAAAGAGCATTATGCATCTATCAGATCATTGATAAAACACTGCATTACTCTAATGCATTAAAAAAAATACAACCCTGAATCACGGCTCTTTAAAAAGGGGAAGCTATTCTGCCTATGAATGCCTTCCCATTACTGGTGAATGAAACCACAGAAGTGCAATCAGAGGGCAGCAGCAGCACTCAGACGGGAAATGCGTCTTTGTCCCCATAGAAACCGTCAGGGAAACCCATGAAAAACAATACCACTCTGAATTTCTTATCAATATGCCATTCATTACTTGACTGCATTCAGACTTTGCTCTTCAGTAATGCAACAAAACCTAATCAATTAAACGTCTTCCAAAAGATTCTTCAATGCAACCTCCTGAGTTAGCACCCACCTCTGGCAGATGGCTTTGTTGCACATCTTACAATTTTTTCAGAGTGATTCGCATTATTTCTCCCTGCAGAACTTAGGGGCTACAGGTAAAATGCTATCCTGCCTTTTGACACTGAAGCCAGGGCTGTAAGAACTCAGTTTTCACACTTGCTCTTTCCAAAAGCAAACACAATTTCCATACCAAAATCAGTGGAATTGTTCAGAGGGCTCTATGCTCGTAAGACAGGAGAAAAAAAAAACCTAGAACATTTAAAGCAAAAATACTGACTGAAAGTCTGAGTGTTTGAGAAGAAAATATCTCCACTGCAGTGAATAAACTGTCAGTAGTAAAGGAGCCCATGCCTGAATCAATGAAAGCAGTTACCCCTTAGTCTGTTCCTGAACCCATCTATAAAGGAAATAGCACCTGAACCACAGCTGAGCCATCGTTACCATTTTGGAAACACTAACTGCAGATCAGACCCACAATTTTACTACAGCATCATACTCCAGACGACAACCAGACCAGCTGCTTTTGGAGGATATGGAAGGAACCATCCTGCTACGGACACTTACAGATACTATATAAAAGTCTCATGTCTCCAGAAATCAGAAAACAGCCATGTTTGGATATGAGTTGCCATTTTATTAATATGACTGCAGGTAAACATAAAATGGCAACTTCTAAAGGGAAGACATGCCTCACAATATGTCCCCCTACACATAAAAAAAATATTAAGGTACCCAGGCAATGCTATCTCATATTTCAACAGTACTCTGACTGAGGCCAGGAAAGCCTTTCCCTAGGTAGAAGCACTCAAGCCATCAACTGCCCAGTAGATCAGGGATTGCTCCTATGTGGCCAATAATTTACAGGTCTTTTAATCAAGGTCAGTTGCTAGCACCCCATCACAAAGTCAGGATGAGCAAGAATGCAATGATGCCATTAGAGTCACAAGGATGGAAAAAAAAATAAAAGGGAAGCTCAACACTGGAAGCGGTTAGCTTTTGCTAATCGATTTCTTTAACTAAGGGAATCTCTCTTAAATAACGCAGAAGGAGGCTGCTGTCACAGAAACACTGAGACGGGGAAGGTGGCTAGCAGCTCGGTACAAAGACTCGTTTTGAACTCAGAACTACCCGATTTCCTACGGAGCAGCAAAGCACACTGGCATCAGAGGGGAAATGTTATGCCATCAATTTAAATCCCGCTCCTTTCACCACAAGATCCCTTCCAGCGCATTAACAGCACATAGTCTCGAAGTTCACCACAGAGCATCCTACACAACTTCAGAGAACACCAAAAAAAAAAAAAAAAAAAAAAAAAAAAAAAACAAACCCTCCACAAAGGCTGTAAGAAGAAAT
>NW_010414466.1:52896-64194 GCF_000710305.1 Buceros rhinoceros silvestris
AAAAAACCAAAAAAAAAAAAAAAAAAAAAAATCAAAAAACAAACCCTGCACAAAGGCTGTCAGACGAAATGTCTCTTGCATAATGAAACAGGCTCAAGGATATGTTTCGAAAGACAACTGGGACTTGCAGGCAGCACAGGTTTACAGGATGAACTTTGTTCCTAAGGGAAGATTCCCTCACTGGTACTTCCGCAGAATGAGGAAGCCTCTAAAAATTACACATACTCCACCCTTCCTCCAAAGGGATGCTACCCAGCACACTCAGCCCTGCCCTGCACCCCCTTCCTGACGTGCAGGACCCAGCAGCTTAGAGCTTTTAAGTTGTTTTAAACTGGCTTTTCTTCTACAGAATTCCTCTTAAAAAATGCTCTGATATCATCCCCTCATATGCCTCCAGGAAAGGCTGGGGCCCCAAAGACCTCACCTTTACAACACTCAAATGGGATTGCTAGGAACAGCCTGTCCTGTATGCCATTTACTTAACTTCTTCCGCACCCTTATTGCCAAAGGAGACAACACGCTCCCCAAAAAGTAGGTGCGGGCTCTAGAATCCAATGCAGACCCTTCACGGAGGGGCTGGGTTACCATACTGAGAGGAGTCTATTGATAAGCATCTGGCTCAGGGCAGCTGTTTCACCTCACTTTTATCTTTTTAGATCACATTGAAGGTCAGTTTTAAAAGGCTCTGCTGTCAACTGTATGCTGTGTTCACCATCTTTTCTAGGTCTTTTCATATGATGCACAGTAAAGCTCCACAGGGAAAGGAGACCAAAGTTTGATTAACATGTTGTGAATGTATATTGTGAAGAAAGCTCTACACTTTCTCAGCCTGCAGTGAGTGCTCAGCATCTCTAAGATAAAGCAGTGGCATTATTTCTCAACCCCACTGGAAACCTTTTGCTTAGATGTCTGTAAATCTGTCTCCAAACAATATACATCTACCAAAAAGCAGGTGCTTAAGAGTAAACACACACCAGGTTGACTCCTGTTTACAGTCTCTGCCTTTCCACTCCCTCTGAAGCCTCAAGTAATCTCATGGTGTGGTAACACGGATAATTAGAAGAAAAGGCAGAAGAATTTCACCATGACAGTCCACTGCAGCTGCCATTAGCTGGTCTCCCTGCCTCCCCTCCTCACTCCAGCACAGACATCCACAGACATCCTCAGTCTCTGCTCAAAAGTATGGAGTATTCTGCACCAAGTATATGGGTGGAGGTTTTCATGCCTTCAAAACGACCGGCTGTAGAACTCTTAGTGCAACATGTCTCAAGAGACACCTACTTCAGGGACTGCAAAGCACCTATCACTGGAGACATCAATCCCATGACAGGCAGGCATCTCATTATGTTTAGCAGGTAGGGTGCCCATATCTGGCATTACAGACAACAGGTAACACAGCATTCAGCCAGAAGCACCTCTTGGAGGGTCAGACAGCCAAGCAGGACATGGGGACAACCTGCAGCAGCACAACCCAGCCTATATGCAGGCCCCCAAGCAGGGCTCCCTCCTATTCCAAGCATCACCCAGAGCTGCACCTTCACACCACTCTTCAGCAGAGCTAGGACATGAGTCTTGCCTTTTTCACTTTGCAAAGAAAGAGTGAAGAAGAAACAGGTCCAACTATGAGCCAAATACCAAATGACAGCGCAATCTAAGGGTAAAACCTACTGCAAACTCCAGAGTTGGGTCCTACAGCAAAGGCTTTCATGACTTACAGTCTCAATGAAGGGCCTTGAGCAGGTCAAGGTCCACTGGAGCTCCCATTCTCATCCCAGCATCAGCCAGCAGCCAACTTTTCCCTGGCTTTTGCTTTTGTTTACGACCTTAGGCACAGCACTTAACCTCTATGACTATCTATGCCCTCGGGAGAAGATTTAAGCATTTCACAGGGCTAGCGTGATGTTCAACATCTGCAGATAGCCTCCCACAGACTGGCAGGGAGGGTGCCGCATACCAGCAAATCCAAAGGGTGTTGCTCCCAGGAACACCAGGAGAAAAGGAGAAAAAAAAACAAAGAAAAGAGGCTTAGTAACCAAACCACACGAAGGCAAAAAGAAGCATTAACCTTTCTTTGGAGAATAGCTGTGCATCTGCTTCATCCTCTGTCCTGTGTCTGACACAGATTTTCTTCCAGTGAAGGAATTTGCCTACCTCCCTATATTCTAGGAATAATAAATTCTGGGCTGAAATCTGACCTATAATTTTCTACTATTGAAGAAGTTTGGTTCTTTGGTCCTGCAGCCCCATTCTGGGTCATGTGAAGAGCTTAAATGACAAAAAAGATGAAGACTGGGTTTAAGAAGCACTCCTATTTTGTTTGATTTTCTTCCACATTAGGACTCTCTTTCTAGGATTTAGGAAAAGCATTAACTTACCTGTTATCTATGGAACTGTAAGTAAAAAAGCAAGTTCTAACACCAAAAGGAAAAAGTGACTGACCACATTACAACTTGACAAATGCTGAGGAGGAAACTTACGACTAACTCTAAGAAAGCTAAAGGCCTACTTGAAAAAAGGTAGGTATATGCATTCTGCATTTTTTTTTGTGTAACCAGGTTCATATCACTAGGATTGCAAACAACGTAACTAGGTCACCTTACAGCATCATCCACTCAAAGCTGAGAAATTCTGGAGGAAAAAAAGAAAGAAACTGTCTATAAGACTACCAAATAAATATTATGCTAACACAGGCTTTCTAAATTAGTGCACTGTACTGGCTACACACTTACGGTGCAAAGCAATAAATGTCAAATTCTATTTATATTTATTGAATCCCACCTGCCTCCCATTTACTCAAAGAATACAGGAAAATTACAGTATCTAAATACCAAAATTATTTTCATTTTCCCTTCAACAAGTATGATGAATGTACAAGGTCTTTAAGCTTCAAATATTACGACAGCTAATATTTTAATATAATTAAAGGCTTAAAAATGCACTAAAGAAATTAATAATTCCCTGACAGCAAAAATGTTCCTGTATTAAGAAAACCATTGTAACAAACAACACAGAAATGCTTGATTTAATTCCGAGATCTCTGAGGTGGCTCTCTCTCAAGCATCTGCTATATATCAGACTGATGAACTGCTTTATTAGCTATACACTGTGTGTAATGCTCTTACAAGCACAAGACAAAAAGCCCTGCCCTTTTTGCAATATCCTTACAGGACACCAGCAAGAAGAAGGGCACAGTTGCTCTGCCCAAGAGCCTACTATGAGGACAGGCCATACAGGGAAAGCTCAATACCATGGCTTGAACACAGCAAAAATAATCAAAAGCAAGAGCACCACAACAATAATGTTGTCCTGGCTTAACATCCAGGACAAGAAAAAATGAGCAACGCGGCTGGAAGCAGAAAACATAAGATAAAACATGATTTTCTATCTCATCTCCACTGTTTTGGATTCAAGTTTTATTTAGAAGTTTAAGGACTCAGTTTTTAAAGAGGTCAAGAACCTTACAAGTACTTTAGAAAGTCCAATGAAACCCAGCATGGCAAGACCGTGTTTCCCACATTTTCAGTGGTCTGAAAGTCATTGCCCTCATTTAATGAATGTGCTGCTGCTTGCTAACCCAGTCTTACAAAACATTTCCAGCCATGCTGTAATGTCTTACAAGTTCTGCTTCATCAAGATCATCTGCAATTTTAAGAAGCCTAACTCTGAAATTTCAGTACTACAAGACTGGCTATTTCACCTATAGTTTACTAATAGAACCACAGACACACCTCTGCCCAAAAAACACACCCCACCCCCGCCCCCACCCCCCACTCCCCCCAAACTTCTCTAATACAAAAGAAAACAAACAAAAAAAGCACCATAAAGATGGCTGGCAAAAACACACATCAATTTCATGGAACACAGTTTACCATATCTTCAACATTCTGCAGTTCAGGATTAAAAGAAGCTATAGCAAAGCACCCTGAAACAGGGACAAATTGGTTTTGCTTGTTTTCACTCTGCATTTTCAGTGCTGATGTTTTTAAAAACATGCTATCATACTATCACTAAAACATGCTTAACATACTATCACAGTCTACCTTTGATTTAGTGTATCAAGAGAACATCAGATTAGGAAGATTAGGACCCCTACAAAATGTTCAGCAGTACCGGCTTCCATTACTTTTTTCCACCTTTTCTCCTCCTAGTTCTGTACAGCCATCCCAAGGCACTGCAATTTTCAACATTCAAATAACATGCATTCTTAGCAGTGGCATCAGTAGGAGCAAAGAGCACTCATGATGCTGCTAGATCAGGAGTTTGCAAATTCCAGGTGTAATTTAGATAATGGGAATGGGGTGGAAAGAGTTTTAATTCTGTATACACCTGACAGCAAAACTCCACGAGCTCTGATTTCGTATCGAACTACCAGGATATCATTAGGATCAATGGAAGGAGTATGTACTAAAAAATGCTTTCATTGATTTTCTTTTTTAAACAAATGGAACTGCTTCCATATATACTCCACATTCTCTCTGGCTCCTCTGGTCTGGCAGCTCTCAGCTAAGGGCAGACAAGTATCTTACTAAAAAGAAAAAAAAAGTGCATTTTCTATTCATGGGTTGCAAGCACACTGAATTTCCCATCTTTTGTTCTACCAAAATAAAAGCTATGAGAGTCTTCACAAAGAGAAAGTTTCAAAACGCTAGGAACTAAAGGTGAACTGAAGAAAAACAGACTTGAAGAAATAGTTAGGAAAAGAACTACAAAGAAGGAACTCCGCTAAAGAACAGGCAACGCACAGCAGTGGAGTTCACATGCATTTCTCCAAACATTATTTTCACCTCTTTTCTTCCTCCTTGGTTCATCACCAGTATCAAAGAGCTATAGATAGCGCAGCGCCCATCTTCCTGGCACTGCCACCAATGTCTTCTTAAAGACAGGCTGCTCAGCATACAGACATCCTCACTGGCACCAGCAGCCTCAGGGAAACGTGAGCTTGCAGGGGTGCAAGCAACACAAAACCAACTCCATGAACCCAGAAGGGTCAGGAAGATTTTTCAGCCTATATACAGCAGCAGATTGGAAGTGATGACTGATTACAGTCTGATAATCAGAGCATGTGAAAAAAGACAGTCACTGTTTAGTTCTATTTCTATCTCACGCTATTTCATCTCTGTTTACTTAGCAGAGAAAGGATTACAGTAACTCTCTACTTACAAATCAATGGAACATGCAGAAGAAAACCACATTATGATTATCTTAAAAATAACCAGCAAGTGCTATTTGACCTTTAAAGTGAATTATTGTATAATTAGAAGACACTGTTCAAAAGTGAGTAACTATGTGATTTTGCAGACGACAGTTACATTAAAAACATTCATAAAAGCAAATGCTCCTATTATAGTACGCACCACTCTTCTTGGGTGGCTAAAAGATTTGGCCCTGTGCCTTATGCTGCATTCAGTTCCTAGTAAGCAGCAAGGTAGGAGTTCAAAAGTATTCAGCACGGGCCCACGTCTGCTCACACTGCACTGCTCTGAGCTCACATTGCCTTTGCTTGGAGCAGCTTTTCCAAGTCCCATCCTTCATGCAAAATCACATGAGTTTACATGTATCTCTAGGTAAAAAAAAAAAAAACAACCCAAAACATTTTAACATTAGGACGTTACCAGCTACAACAGAAAACAATCCCTCCTTGGACTATTTTGCGCAAGTTTTCTCCTTATCCGCATCTGAAGTGCTATAATGGTGCTTAATTATTAAACTTGGAATAAAAGTTGTGAAAGTGCAATTCACATTTCACTGCTTTGCACTTCTCTCTGAAGGGACATTAAACTAGCTTAATTTTAGCCCTCTATTTGAAGAGGAGGAAAGGATAATCACATATATCGGGGATGTGGTAGAAAAATACGGAATAGCAATTTGCTTTGCAGAGAATTGCCTGAACTGAATTAAGAAGTCTTTCATTTTTCAGTTTGTAAAGAGATTAAAAGGAGAAGCATACTTTGCAAAAACCAGTTTGTAATAAAATTTAAGTAAAGAATATTTAAACAGAGTAGGTGGTTGTCATTTTTTACTTTAAGGCCAGGAATTTCACTTTCCTGACTGAATTGCATACCATTTTTTTCTAATTCTCAGATAATGTACTTACTGAGCCTGTAGAAAATTTCACTGCCTCAGTCATGGCATATAACTTCTCCAAATGGAATTGATGTGCACTGCTTTTTTAAAAAAAAAAAAACAAAAACACAAAGCTTTCCAGAACATCCATTTCACTCTGCAATAGTCTGAACAACCTTTCAGACAATTTATAGCATTTGACTAAAAGGGAAAAACATCTCCCCATCTTCTACCAAGAAATGAAGAAGCACAAACAGAGACTGTTCCCATTTCTTTTTTTTTTTCTTTCTTTTTTTTTTTTTTTGTAGTGGTCATTTTCCAATTTAATCCCTCAGTGAAAGCCTGACATTACGCTGACAATTTATTACGCCAGTGCCTCATGTGGAATTTACAAACAAATACATGATGTAAAACAATGACAACTCTTTCCACAAGTAAAGAGATACAAAGTTGCCACAGGTACAACATTATAGCTACAGCTCAGCATCAGAAATAGCACTTCAGCAACATAACCAAGAGCATCCAGTGTTATTTCCCTTCTTCCTACCAAATTATTTACCACTCAGTTATTGACAGGAGAGTGTGCAGGGAAGAGATATTAAAAAAACCCCAAACAAACAGAAAAATAAAAAAAAGAAATGTAGTTTCCCAAGTACCACAACAGCTATGGTATTAAAAAGCTAAAAAAAGGCACCCAACACAGCAAGGTAGTTTCAGTCCTAGTATGACTAGTGACCACATGATACTCTCAGAAGCAGCCTCCTGATCCTTCCAGCATGGAAAACAAGCAGCTGTCCTCAAAGCAGTCCTTCAAAGCACTGGCGGCCCTTCCCTCCAACGCCTATCAGCATTAACCACTTGGCTGTTCTTCCTCTTCATGCCTCCTCACTGGAAAAAGCCATTGCAGTCCCCAACCCTCTTAAACATACAGGATCTTTCGCTCCTTTCCTCTTCTAACCCAGCAGCATTTACAATAGGGATCCCCTACACCAGGCATCCATGTAGAGCCTTCCTCCAGGAAAGGAGGAAGGAATGAGGGTGCTCCTCCAAGCAAAAGATGGAAACTGCATTCTATACTTACTTTACTCCAAAGCCTAAGCCAGAAGGTAAAATGGCATAACCATACCATGATCAGGTTGCAGAAGAAAATAAAGAAGTGAAACACCTCGTGTACCACAAATGAATGGTATAGTGACAATGAAGGGCACAGCATCCTGTAATTTTGAATATCTGACCTCAGCCACCTCCACCTGGAAAGTAAGGGAGTCTCTTACCTTTCTTCATCCTTGAAAATAAACTTTCGCAGCTTCAGATCTCGCAGTACCAGTCCACCATCATGGCAGTGTGCAACAGCAGAAGCTATTTGATAGAAGAGTTTGGCTGCCTCCTCTTCTTTAAGCTTCTTGCAGGTACGAACAAATGAATGCATGTCCCCATAGCTCCTTTCAAAGAACACATATGCTTTTGTCTCCCCAAGAATTATTTCAGTAATTTGGTTGATATTTTTATGCGCAGGCAGACAAAAACATGGTGCTAATAACTCCTGGTAGCAGCCAATATCAAATACCTGCAGGAACAATGACAGTAAAGCCAGAGTTAGCAACGTGAAGAACAGTGAAGTTATGGTACATCTAATTCTGTTGACATAACCATCTCTAAGTACAATTTATGCTGCACCAATGTAAACAGGATGTCACAAGATCACAGTGCTGAGGCGAAGACAGAACAGACCACATAACCCTACACAGAACATATACATAACCTTGACAGGAAAGGCCAGTCTTCAAAACTTGTAGCACAAACAGTCTCACTAGCTAATAGTTGATGAAATTTAGAATGTAATCTGAATTGAGCTGTGAAGACCAGTGACGTATAAGGGCAGCACTCAGGAGGAAACATGTTTATCTTCTATTTTCCATCCAAATAAATTCACAGGGAATTCAACCAGTAGCTTTGTATTGAGAGAAGCTGTCACATTAAATTCACCCTGATCTACATGCCTCTTTCTCTTGATTTTATTAACCCATTAGAGCTTTAAGGATTTTCAGTTTTAACATAGCATCTAATGCTATTCATATTTACTTCCTGCCTTTCTTTCCTCTCCGACAAACAGCAACGTCACTTTCACTTTCAAAGTCTCAGTTTTACAATGGCTGTTTATAAGATCAGAAGGACAACCCGGGAAATAGCCCTGCCTGTTGGAGTACAGACAAACATCCTTCAAAGGCAAAGACAAAACCACCCTGAACTCTCTGCATTTAAATCAAGTGCTCCATTAAAAGCAAAGAGTCCCTTTACTAGTAAGTATGTTATCACTGATCTTATGAATGAGCTGGAAGAATTAAAAAGGCTGCTGGGAAACCCAAATATAAAAAGTTACTATAATCTAGTGGTGACGAATGAATCAGTATTTGAGTCAATTGAGAAATGCCCACATTACAAGAAAAAGAAAGACTTCATTGAGAATAACAGAAGTCAGTGTGCTAAAAGAGAGTATGTGCAAAGTATTGATAGGAGTGATTTTTACTTATAATTATACCCGCTCCAGATGTACTGCAAAGCAAGGGATTAGTATTTCCACCAGCACAAAAATTCCAGTAATATGTAACTTACTCTTGGGTGTTTTGCGACTTCGTTAAAAATAATTTAAGGTGGTCATGTGTTGTTCTAATTGAACAGAAAAATGCATAACTGGCACAGATCTCTTACCAACTGCTTTAAACTGCAGTTGGTATCCTCTCCAAGAAACAAATCTCCCTGTTTTCTTTGAAGCTTTAACAAGCTTTCAAAACTGAGAGAGATACAGTTCAATCAAAATGTACCTGAGGCTTCAAAATCCGAGTCATTTAATGCTTCAGGGCACAATCCTAATAAACTCCTTCTGCAGAAAAAGACCCAAAATCCAAGAAAGTGGGACAGCCTCTCTTCACACAGCTCTTTCTCTCCCACCCCATACCTGTGCTGCTGCAGTCCAGCACAGGCAAAAACAACCTTAAAGGCAGACTGCCAAACAGATCAACACATTTTACAGGGTGTAGATTAGCACTGAGGCATTCTGGTGACATGGTGCGCTAGGGAAGCAGAACCGGCATGGTCAGGGGGTGTTGCTAAAATCACTGGTATGTAATTCATTCCAGAGGAGAATTCATCGACATTCGGACCTCAAAACTCATTACTACTACACTGTAAGTGAATAGCTCTTCTACAAAGCAGCTGCTATAAAATAAAATTTAAGCAGGAACGTAGCTCTAACCCTTATGTGAAAAAAAGCTTTTACAGAATTCTCTCCTAACCAGATCATCCTGATATAAATTAGCTACATTCTGATGTTCACAGACAATGTTAACCAAGTAGGTCTGAATGTGCACCATCTTTGAAAGGGAGGGAGATGGGAAGTGCTATCATTCTGCTACAGCTTCAGAATACCTTTTATAAAGGGCTTCTTTGTATCCCAGCTTTTACGATCCCTGGCCTCAATTCAGCAAATGTCCAATAAGTGCAGTTTGATTTAGCTCTTGCTGGGAATTGGAAGTGAGAAGTTACCATTGTTTGGATGCCACAGAGCCTTGAAGGAAATAACAGCATCTGTACAAGCAGTGGGTGCAGCCAAATGAATCTTGAGAATCATCAGTATGTGTCTGTTATCCAAACCACTGTTTCTGCAAGCAAGCACTAAGAGCATCTTCAATAAGACACCAGATAGCGTGTCTCTAAGCCCGAAAGCTACTTGACAAATAGGAGTCATGATAATGCAGGCATTTTAAAGCACACATTAAATTGAGTTCAGGACTGACAACTGCGCATTCACAAACTACCAATTCAGGCTAGAGTCATATTTTTGGAGCTAGAAGTAGTGCCTCACACATACGGAAAACCTGATACTACTAAACTGTGAGGATCAGCTAAAAAACATAGAGCTTAAAGAGAAGAAAAAAAATAATAATACAGTCCACTGGTGAGCTGTAGTTACACTGTTCACACTGTTACCAAAACAGTGCCTTAATCCTACAAACCAAACAGGAAACAAAGAGCCCCCGCTTTACTACTTGCTATGCAAGTTCACCTGTAATTTCATGCAGAGCAGCAGCTTTGTGGGATCTGTTTATTTCATGAAAAGATGCCAATGTCCTAGAGTGCAGCACAGTACTATTGCACCAAGCGGGGCTTTCATTCTAGAAATTTTTGTCTTCTGTTGCAGTTTAGTAACAAAGCACTTCGTTCAGCATGCAGTACTAGTCCTTTGCAAAGTCATGGGCCCTTTTTTCCCCAAAATAATCACATAAAGACTGCTGTTCCCTTAACATCGGGTTTTATAACTCAATCAGTAAACATATTTAAATTGCCCTCTGAACTCCAGTCTTTACAAATAGCAAACAGGAACAACTATTTTCTTCTTCCCTGCTACAGCCCAGTCCATAACTTCTTACGAATCAAGCAGAAGAAAGTATGAAGCCATCAGCAACACTATCATTAATCCCTGGAATACAAATAAGATACAATATGTCTGCTTTTCCATTTTGCTGTTAGTTCAACACCAGAAATTCTCCCAAGAGAGCCAAATGGCACAACTGCGTATTTTGGGAACAATACAAACACTGCAGCATGTGCTGCAAGACTGCAATTTGCTCTGTAGTTATAAAAACTACTACTAGCTACTGCCTCAGTTTGCTGGGCATAAGCCTGGGTCACTAGAGACAGTGAGAACCACAATTTAGGAACAAAGGAAAACATTCCCTCAGCCCAGAAAGAGAAAAACATTCCTCCACAGACATGCACGCGTGTGGGTTTCTTTTTCCCACAGCTCACCTTTGAGCAGTAGCAGCAAACTGGGAGGAGGCAGAGAAAAGCAGGCAGGCTACAAAGAGTGGGATAGCTATTTTGTCTGCTCTTCTAAAAACCGTAGGTGTGCAGGTTTTATTCTTGCTCGGCTGGGCAATGGGGGAGGATGCTGTTTGCAAACAACCTCTAGGGTGAGGGAGCTCAGGCTGATTAATTGGATGGGAAATTTTTTTAAATCACTTTTAAAATAAAAGTGGTGTCAATCTCCCCACCCTCCACCCCTCACTGCTTCATCCTGTTCTGTACCCCAACTCACAGAACAAGGGACAGGAAAAACAGGTCCTAACACCTTAAAATCAGCTGGGGATTCCCTACTCCATTTTGAAAAGTGAGAGTGGGGAAGATGAGGCTTTCTCCTGATTTGAACTCACGGTAAGACCTACTTAGAGAACCGCT
>NW_010414466.1:64285-64786 GCF_000710305.1 Buceros rhinoceros silvestris
TATCTCCGGGTAACAGGCACACCTGGCTCCGGGCCACCGCTATAACGTGGCTATTGTCTAGAGCGAGGGAAAAGTTACAGGCTGCGCCTTTAATCCTCTCTCCCTGCCTTTTGTTTCTCAACTGTTTAATAATTGAGCTACACGACCGTGCTCGGCCCTCCTGCAAGACACGGGAAACCGACACGCGACAGCAGGCTAACCCAGAGGAGAACAAGGAGGAGAGGTATTACCTTGCAAACCAGCTCCTCGCCACTGTGCAGATGTACGGCTCGGAAAACGTGGTCTCCCTCGAGAGGCTCCAACAATAAGTATTTCCCGATGCAAGAAACGCAATGCGACAAGTTCGGGGTCTCCGGCGGGCTCGGCGAGCCTAGATTCGGGCTAAAACTCTGGCTTGGCTCGATGGACCGTATGGACGAGAGCTCCTCAAAATCCTGGGTTTTATTCCGTGGTCTCCCATATCGTGCTATCGTGATAGGGGTTGACCTTTGTATGTTCATG
>NW_010414467.1:0-40498 GCF_000710305.1 Buceros rhinoceros silvestris
GGCGAGAGCTGTTCGGTGACCGCGACCTCCCGTTGCAGGCGGTGGATGACTTGCTGCGGTGCGGGATTTGCTTCGATTACTTCAGCATCGCCATGATCATTCCTCAGTGCTCCCATAACTGTAAGTACGGCGCGGGGGGCGCCGGTGCTCCCTGCGCCCGGCGAGCACTGGGTCCGGGTCTTGCTCTCGCAGGACTCGCCCCGTCCTGGTGCCTCCTTTGTGGGCAGTAAGTTCATAGAGATCAACGCTGACCTGTTAACTTCCTTTTCATGGTAAAGCTGAGCCTCCTGTCCTGTGGTTAACGTGTTTTATGAAGGATCCGTTAATACATTGCTATGGTCTTGTAGGTTGCAGTTTAGATTTACTCGAGTTTTAACAAAAATTGCTCAGAAACAGCAGGTTTAGTAAAAATTGTTCACGTAGGAGCCAAGGTAAGTGGGGCATTTGTGTCAAGGCAATAATGGGGCTCTTCCCTCTATCCTGGGGCTTTGTGTTGTTGCACATGAACACATTTCACATAAATGCACCTTGCCATGCATCCCCGGGAGTTCACGGCGGCTGTGGTGGGAGCATGCCCTGGACCCGTGACGCCATTTGAGCCTGACTGGTCAGTCGGTTGATGGATTAAGGCAGACAAGGAGGGCTGAAGATGTACTCAAAGAAATTTTGAGTGGACGGTTTGGCCACTGGCATGGGGGTATCAGACCATGCCACTCTCCTGTGGAACCCGGGCAGCTGGAACCAGCCAGGGGCTGGTGGCAGGTGGTGGTTGAGCTCTGCGTTCTGTGGGCGCTGCAAGGGAAGAGGAGGCAAGTGGGAGAGAAAGGACTGGGGCAGAGCTGTGAGGCCGTTGTTGTCTCTGCACGGGCCCAGAGCCAGCCCTAGGCACAGACGTTAAGAGCTGATGTGTTTTATTATCCTCGAGCATGCTTCATCGGCCCCGGCTGTGCGCAGCAACGGCTGCACACCCAGGTCAGTCCCATCGCTTACTGGAGGTGACTGGGTGGCAGGTGCTGGCAGAAGAGATCTGTAAGTTGATTCATATTTGTTAAGTTAAAATTGATTTTTTCTTTTTATGGATTTCTCCCCCATATCACATCTTACTATATAATGTAATTATTGAGTCTTTAGATGGATTTGTTCCCCTTCAGGACTCCGGTTCTTGGCAGGCCCTGGCCGCCCCGTGCCCGGGTCTATGATGTCCGGAGATAAAGCAGCGACTCTATCACGGACACCCCCTTGCCGTGGGGAAGGAGCTTGCCTGCCCTTGTGAGGTTGAGAGCTGTGCTGGTGGTGGCATGTGCCTCCGGTGGGGTCTCCCAGGCCAGACAGGTCTCAGCTGAAGGGTCAGACACAGCGTGTCCACGGGCAGGATGGGCTCACTAGCCTTCGGGCACCATCCTAGGAGAAGGACAACTCTGACTCCAAACCCGGGCAGATGGAGCTCGTTTAGCCCTGTAAGGCTTCATCTAAGAGAAGGACACTCTAACCAAACCTACGACCCGAGGACTTCGCTGTCACTGTCCAAGCTCGCCAGGCCCTGGCAGATGAACCTCAGGTGTAAAGGGTGGAGCCAGTTCCGCGCACGCTGCGCCTCACCTAAAAAATCCACCGCGCTGGCCCGAAGGGTGCACTCATCGCTGGCAGTGAGCGTGGGAAAAGCCCTTCCCAGATCTTTGTTTGCGAAGCCAAGCTGTGAGATGAGATGGATTTGTGGATTTAGGTGTTGAGTTAGTGCATTAACGCTCCTGCTGCTTCTCTGACTCCTTCACAGAGAGCAGCTGTTGCTGAGGTAAGAGTTAAGAGCTGAGACTGGCCAGTAATGATCTAGTGAGTGAGCATCTGTCTTGCTGGAGAGTGATGAAACTTGATGTCTTGAAGTGGTTATGAAAGCTCATAGATCAGCAGAGAAAGTAGAATAATTTCAGGAATTTACTGCAGAATGAAGCTTATGGCATATTTTTACCAAAGAGTCTATGGAAGCATCCTGTGACGCTGACATGACATCACGTTTGAAGTGGTCTCCCAGTTAGTGTTCCAGGGCTGCTTCCCGGCCTTTTGAGCCCTTCCCTCAGCAGCAGGCTGGAGTTGTTTTGGAAGGGGGAAGAAACACCTGGGAAAAAGAGCGATAGAGGGTTTGTCTGTGGCTGTGCAGGAAGGTGAAAATGTTCCAACATTAGTCATGTAAAAAAAAAAAGTGGTGGTGGGGCAGTGAGGAGGGCAAACACTCTGCGTTTAGTGGGGGTGCAGACCATGGTTATCTTGTCCTATGTAAACACCTGCTTTTGGCAGAGGGACTGGCACTGTACATTGAAAGATGCCTCTGTAAAACACAGATTTTTTTCTTTTTTTTGCTACAATGGTAATCTTAATTCTGTGGAAAGGTGGTGTAATCTCAGTCCTGGTGTGTTCATGGTTCACATATACTGCACGAGAAGAAAATACACTCCTAAGGACATTGAACTGCATTTGGAAGAATGCCCACGTAATAACAACTGCGTATCTCCTTTCCCCAGATTGTTCCCTTTGTATACGCAAGTTTCTGTCCTACAAGACCCAGTGTCCCACCTGCTGCGTGGTAAGTATTTTTCTTCTCAGCCTGTTTTTTGTTTGTGTTTTGGCGAATCTTGGCACCTTTTGCCTTTGGACTAGGCTAAATAATTAATTCTGGTCACATCTTTACCACCTTCCCTTCTGGTGAGCAGCTGTTGGGGCAGTCATGGTGCTCCCACAGCTGGAACTCCCCTGTTTCAGAGCTGCTCTGCTGTCAGCACAGGCAGAAGCAGATGGAGCATCAGACCCGGGTTTTGGCTCAGAGCCATGTGTACGATCTGTCACAGAATGCTTAACGTTGTCCCCCAATCTGTTAAAATACACTGTCATCGCCAGTGGGGGTGCTGACATTCAAGCACTTATATTTTCCGAGACTGAGTGGCCTCCCTTCATCTTTGAAGGAGTCTTTAGAAGTGCCCGCAGACCACTGGATCCTAAAGCTCCCTGCGTGGCCTTGCTGAGGGTGAGAGGATGATGTTATGCACAGGGAGTGTGCCATGAGGGTTCGGTGAGGTCTGAGAGCGCTGGAGGCTGTCCGGCCTCCTCTGCAGGGGGGTGATTACAACCATCCGACTCAAAGGCCTGTTTTGATTAAAGAACATGGAATGCAATTTATTCTAGGCCTTAATCTAACTCTTAATATGAAGCCGATGGGGTTTATTAACTCCTGAAAATGGTGGGCTGCCTAGAAACGATGAATGGTGCTTCAGGCGTATCGGCTTAAAAGTAATTTTCTTGGGTGTTTCTAAAGCACGAACCAGACCAGACTTTTCAAGGCTGGAAAACAGATTGATTTTTAGCCTTGCCAGTTTTTAAATGTTCAAACAAGTGCAGACTGCTTGAGGGAGCAGGTTTTACTATCACCTTCTTAAAAATCACGGATATTGATATGGGTGAGACTAATAAAGGCTTTGTAGAAAGGAAGAGCAGAGGGAGGCAGCCAGAGAGATGAAAATCAAATTGTTTAAAAAGAATGAATTGAAGCGCAAAGCCATCTCACAATTCACGTTTTCATTCCATAATCAGGAGATTAACATCTCTCTTCATCAGTTATCATGCCGCATTGCTTAAGGTTCTTATCGCGTTCATGGCATCCTTGTTTGGTTTTCAAAATAATTACAGCTGGGCTACAGCAGAGCATTGCTGGAGACTGGGCACGCTGGGTGGTGTTGCTTTATGCTTCGTTTTCATCTGTTGCCTGTTGTTGCCCCAACTTACCGTTCTCCAGCAGTTATTTGAGAGATTTTTCAGGAAAAAGCGTTCACACTCCATGCACCTTCATTCACATCGCAATTCAGCGGGTGGTGGTTGAGACACGGATCCAGGAAACAAAGTATTGATCACTTGAACATTTGCTGAGTACTTGTTGGTTTTGCTGCATTCGAATGTTTGTTGGGTTACTTTTTTCCCCCTTTTCTCTCTCTTTTTTTAACAGACAGTCTCAGAATCTGACCTGAAAAACAACCGGACGCTGGATGAGCTGGTAAAGAGCTTTAATTCTGCCAGGTACACTGTGGTTTTATGAATACTCTCGCTCGCTGGGCAGCTGCAAAGGCAGGTGTGACTTTGTGTGACCAGGCCAGGGATCCCTGGAGGGGAGCAGGGCAAGGCCTGAGTAGAAAAAATTGCAGTGTCACAGAAAT
Organism: Buceros rhinoceros silvestris; assembly: GCF_000710305.1. Lineage (NCBI taxonomy): Eukaryota > Metazoa > Chordata > Aves > Bucerotiformes > Bucerotidae > Buceros > Buceros rhinoceros. The sequence goes on from NW_010414467.1 coordinate 4,197, forward strand.
GTTGTCAAAGATGAATTGGAAAAAACTTAAGAGTTTCCTGCTGTCCTCTCCGGTGGTGTGTGGAGGTTGCGTTATTCTGGTTTTCCTCCTGGTCAGCTGCCGTGCCAGGTGCAGCCCCTTCCAACAGTAGGAAGTCAAGCAGATGTGTCGGGATTCTACGGGGAAGGTAATGGTCATAGCCATTGTCATCTAAGATCCTTCCCGTGAGCTGTCCGGTGGTGATGGTCAACTTGCCAGAGAGTTCTCTTGGTGAAGTGGTTGGATGGGAAAAGGGTAGGTATTGAGGGACCACAAGTTTTCTGGGATAAGAGAAGTGATGGAGTGTTGTGCTGTCACCTGGATTTCTTACCTACTTCTTGTGGTTAATTCAGTTTGATCTCCTCATCCCTTTGAAAGACAGGAAGAGAGTAAGTGTGACATGGTGAACACTTCCCACAGCAGGCAGATCTCCTGTGTTATCTCTCAGGGATTTGCACGGCATTTTGTAGGTATTCCTGTGTCTGTGGGAGTTGAATACGCTATCATCCTTTCTCTGTAATGAACTTAGAGCCTGAAGTCGATGAGATTCTTGGCTTCCTAAGTGATAGGAAGCGCTGTTCTGTTCATGGCTTTCTTTCTCTGTGATGAGAAATCTTCTGTGCGACCACTATTAGATTGAATTGATTTCATTTGATGAATTGAAATTCTAAGTTCCATTATTTTAGCTTGAACTCTGTCTTTGGTGTTTCCTGGTGATAAATGGATTACTAATTTTTTTTGGTAACGTCTAATTTCCTAGGGAACAAGTAGTGCTGACTTGGATCCATTATGATATTGAATCTTGAGCGTTAATTTTTTTGACTGCTTTAATGGATCTGTGTAAATCTTACCAGTCAGAGTAGTTTAATAATCCTTCCTTTTGTGACTTGGAGTTCAATCAGTTCCTCAGTGTAAAGTTAGATCAATAAGACAGATCCTGTCTGGGTGGGGGTGAGGTGGGGAGCCGGGGCAGGCTTTGTTCTGGTGCCACACAGGGCTCTCTGAGCTCACTGCTTTCCTAAGGCAGAGTCATTCGAGGAACGTAGACAGCAAACACACCTCGCATCGCTTCAGAACCCGCGCTCGTGCCCCTCAGCCTGGCATCGCGTTTGCTCGCAGACAGTCCTGGGTTCAAGGGGAGCAGCACTTCCCTCGAGAGCGTTCTGTGATTGCAGTATCATTAAATCAGCAGAGTGATGTTGGTTCCTGCCTGGGCGATGCTGACAGGACAAGTCTTCTGTCTCTCCCCTCCCCAAAGTTGACCTGGTCAGGGGAGCAAGATCTGGAGTGCTCTTTGTGCTGTCTTTTCGCTGTGAACAGCATTTTTATCAGTTGCAGTGAGGCCTCAGACGTAATAAAGTGTAAAGTTCCTTCTTGTTTTGAAATTAGTTTAGGTGTCCTCTCATGAAGAGATTGCTTTGATAAAAATCATCAGTTTCTGTATCACCCGGTTAGAAAACTTAGCAATAGAAATTAGAGTTATACTGCATCAGTAGAAAACTAAACCTTGCTGAAAACGATCTGTGATTTTTTTCATCATCATCACGGCTTGGCTTCGCGGACGAAGGTTTGGGAAGGGCTCTCTCTACCCACACTTGCTGCAAGCGCGCTGATGGCTGAAAAGGCCAATGCGGGATAGGCAAGACCAGTTCAAAAAACACAGCGGAAGGTCTCCTTGGGTGGTATAGTCGAGACACGGTTCTTTCTGCATTGTCTTTAGGGAAGAAAAATATAGTTTTACTTTCAAGTTTATATCTTAGTTTCCTGTCAGGATTACTGGACAGCTGGTGACTCAGAGGAGTAAACTCATCTGCGCTGAGTGCTGGAGAGGGCAGCTCCTGTCATGTCCAGGGCACTGACTGAAGTGCCGGGAGGAGGGCAGGAGGGAGGGGTTTCCAGGAGAGGGGTTGTCCTGTAGTACAGTTCGGGCTGTCCTATGTGAGCTGCTCCACAACTCCATATTCTCCCTGGAACTGATTTATGTGGAAGCTCTAGATTCCCACCTACCTTCTCTGCTTCGCAGCTGCTGCAGCAAGGGAGAAGAAAAGGGACTGTATCATGGGGACCAGGCTCTCGATGCAGAAGGACACTGACTTTTTTTTCCGGGTCTTGAAGAAAAAAATATCGCAGGATGTTTACACAGTTCTTAAAGCATTGCTGGCAGAGGGTGACTCTGTGCAGCCTGTGAGATGACCGTCCATTTTCAGTCAAACTAAAAGGACCATAACTCCCCGTACAAAGCCAAGGCAGCGGTGAGAGAGGCTGGGTCTCAGAGGAGGGTTTGGGCAGCGGTGGTAACCACATGGCAGGGCTCACCAGCAGCTCGTTCAGCCTTTAAAGAGTGCTGCTCGTGCTCTGGAAGTGACGCCTTTACTGCTTTTGTGCCAGGAGGGTGAAGTTGTGTCTGCTAAAACCTTGCAGCGCTGCTAGCGGTCTGTGTTAAATTCTGACGAGTGCAGTAGGGGTGTGGAAAACTGCATGGGCAACGCAGAGCTGTGTGAGAATTGTGGTGTCCTGGGCTTTACCAGCAGACTCAGGTTCTGGGTGAGCTGGGCACTCTAGTGCTGGTAGAGGGTGGACGTCACCCAGTGAACGGCTGCTCTCCCCTCTGCTGCCTGGCTCCGAGTGACGGGTGAATCTTCCAGTCTGGTCACACTTCTCTAAATCACTCCAGTAACAACCATCAGAATCTCTGTGAGTCATGAGGAGTTTAGTAATTCGCTCTGGTGCTGAGGGAGAGGAACGACACTTGACGAAGGTACTGCCAGGGAGCCTGGGGCTGGGCGAGGAGAGCCCGGGGTGCTCTGGCTCTCCTGTCCCTGGGGTGCCTGGGCTCGGGGTGCCAGGTGGCAGGGCCACTAGATGTCATCACGCAGCCAGCGAAGCTACTCAGTGGGCCCAAAATACACGCATCTGGGAAAAGCCAGGCTGGGTCTTTTCTCCCCTCTTCTGAGTTTAGTACTAACATTTTCTGTAATTTCCCACCAAAAAAAAAAAAAAAAGAAAGGGCATACAGAGACTTCATGTGTGTTTTGGCAAAGAAGTTTTCATGTTCTTGTCCTAGTGTTCTTTCCATCAATTCTGGGCCAAGATCAGATCCCTTTGGAAAGTCTATTCATACATCTTTATCCTCCAGTACGAGGAAAAACTCCCTAAGATTATTTGTAGACCTGTGGTGTAATTAAAGCAACATTTAGTGTCAAATGATCGTGGGGATAGATTCTGGGGTTTGCGTTGTTTTTCCGGTGTCTCTCTTTATTGAGACAACCATTGCTATGAAATGTGAAATTGCTGTTCAGAAGATTTCTGTTTGAGCTGCCTTCATGCAAATGTTAACATCCTGCATCTGAAGTGGGTTGGTCTCCTGTCTGGGTAGCCCGTGCTGTCAGCACTGGAGCAGCTCTCCCGAGTTCAGAAGTCTGTCCTTCGTACAGGACATGCTTTGCACTCAAGCCTTTTGCCGTGTCGCCTCCTTCTGTCGGCCCCAGAACTGCCTTCCTCCCTCCAGCCTTACTGGAACTGCCCAGCTGCCCTTGCTTGGGTTTGCAGTCCATTTGGGTCCAGCTTCCCTCCAAACGTGTGTTTGGGCTGGGGGACTTCCTGAGAGAGAGGTCAGGCCTCTAAAGTCTCTGCTTTGCAGAATTTGAGGTACTGTAAGCTGTTCTGTTGTGGTACTTCCTGAGAAAGAAAGGTTGAGGAAAAGATACGTGATTCAGCTTTAAGTCTGGTGAAAAGATAAACTGATGTGAAGTTTGAAGTTTAAGAGTGTTGTCAGCTTGTGTGAACCCACTGGGAAATGTGTTTTATCTGGTGAATGCGTGTTGTGGAAAAATACACAGGCGTAGCTGGTGGTTACAAGTGCAGAATGTGTCACTTTGGCAGGAGGAGGAGCTCTTGGAAGCAATAGAAACAGCACTGAGGAGCCGAGGGAGATCCGCTGTGTTCTGTCAATGAAGACCATGAATACCGGCGACTGGCTGATTGTTCAGGTGCTCCTAGGGCTGTATCATTCTTTATTTCACAGGAAAACTGAACTGATCCAATGCCAAATGATTGCTTGTGCGTGAGCTGAGCCCTGCAGGGTTAACGTGCAGAATGCTGGGCTTTTGTGTAAAAACGGTTGTTTAACAGCCAGAAGAATAACATGACAAGGCTCTGTGTTGACTTGGATTAGCCACTGCGATGTAGGCTGCCTGCACCAAACCCAGGGGCAGTCTGAACAAATAGACATTTTTACATACCCAAAAGCTTAATTCCTTGTTCAAAAAGGGGAGAAAATGTTTTAAACAACCCAAAGTGCATCTTTGGTAGAACCCAGCTGCATCCTTTCAAGGGTTAAACTTTGTCTAAGTATATTAAAAAGCAACGGATTTGTTTGCTGTTGAAGCTGGTGGTGACAAGTCCTCTGGGGCTGGCGTTTGTTACCTTAACGTTGATGAACACCGTACGTTTATCGGCACTCCAGTGAGATGCTGCCAGTTACCGCTGCTGATGGCCGTGTGGAGCAGCAATGCGCTGTCAGGCCTTTCTGGTGCCTCAGGGGAACCTCCCCCTTGTAGAGAGGAGTGGGGTAGGGCTGTGTGAGGGTCTCTGCTTATGTTCCCACCCTGGCTCAGGAGTGCCCGTGAAGCTGATCCCACACCAGCAGTAGCTGGACCACTTAGTGTCTGTTAGTTGGGGAATTAACTAACCTCTGCAGAAACTTCCAGCCCAAATCTAGGCATGAGCAGGCAGGAAAACATAGCTCTGCTGCCATGCTTAATTGCACTTGTTTGCACTGCGGGAGGAGAGTCCTGGCACAGATGCGAATGGCCACTGACAGAGGTGGTCAGTACATCCAGGAAACTGGAACTGCAAACTGAGCTCTGGAGTCTGGCTGCAGTATAACCCCTGCAGCGCATTCAGTTGGTGTGGTTGTTCACCAGGAACTCACCTTAAACTAGAGTAATTGGGGCATTACTTGGTGACTGGTTTTGAAAAGATACATGTACAGACAGTTCTTCTCAGATGTGAAAAATCTTTACCTTAAAAGACTGAAAAGTTTTCTAAGTAGTTCCCCAATGTGGAAATGTCTTCAACCGTAAAATCTGATGCATAGCTGCATTTCAGACTTCTGCTGTGCCTTCGTGAAAGCGCTTGGTGGGTGGTGGATGTGAGAACGGCAGCAGGTCAAGGGGAACGCTGAGGAGCAGCTGGGTGGCTGCGTGGGCTTCACGCTCCTGGAGAGCTCGACAAGTGGATGGTGCGCAGGTTGCCAAGGGGTGACGGAGCAGGGATCTAAAGGTGAAAAGGTTAATGGCTGCATGTGTACCTCTGGGGACTGTTCTTGATGGGATGATGCTGACTTCGCTGTGACCCTCAGGACGTGGAGGACTCTTGTCAAAGCAGTAGTGGGCAGGAGTGAGATGTGGTTTGTCCATCGTTGGTGTTAGCTGGGAAAGCCTTCCCTCCACCTTTGAGGAGACTGGAGGAGAGTGAACAAAAAGGTTTGTGGGCAGGCTAGGCAGCTGCATTGCCACGCCGGCTCTCTGCCAAGGGTGCAGTCTCTGCCTTAATTTATCTTAGATCAAGCTGCATAAAATGTATGGTAAAATAAACGGGATTCTGCAGAAACCCCTGGGGCAGGAGTGGGAGTAAAACATGTCTTTAAGGTCTTAGGCAATTGCCTGAGCAGGACAACTATGACTTTGTAATTCTTCATATTAACTCAAAGTAATTACCTCAAGTACTAATGAGTTGGAGAATGAGCCTTCTGCTGCTACTGCGATCCTACCGGTGAAATACAAGTTTATTTCTTTGAAAGGGGACTTCTGTTTAACTCGTGTTTTGACATGTGCCAGCTCTGAGGAGGGCAGGGAGCACAACGTGGGGGTAAAGCATGTGTGGCTGGTTGGTAAGCGTTCTCGTGGAGGCCAAAGTGGGCTCTTCTCGAGGGCGGTTATGTTTACCCTTATTTTATATGAGGAAAGAATGGAGGGTTTGTGCTCTTCGGCTGGTCATGGGTGAAACATGACCGAAGTAGCTGGGGTTACCTGACACTAAATCTGGCAAGCGTGCTGTTATCCCTTGGTGGGGTTCCGCTCAGCAGGGTGGGCAGCGAGCAGCTGTGCTGAGGGCACCCACAGCCAGGAGGGACAGAAGGAATACGGCAAGACTTTCTGCTGAGCTCTTTGGTTTCAGGAACCTCTGTCACAGCTGTGGCACAGGCCTTGAAGTACTCTGACTTGACAATGGTCATCTACCTTCTTCGGGTCAAGGGAAAACCTCTTGTTCATTACTGTGTTCTGTGTGATGTTTTGGAGGCATTTTTTTAGATTCACAAAATGTAATTTCTGTTGTTTGAGCATCAGGAAGATAATTCTTAGGTTCTGTAGAGTGTGGTGAGGCTCAGCTGCTGTGCTTCTGGTCTGTGTAGGCTCACTGATCCCAAGGGCTGCCTGCGAGCAAGGGGGAGAGGGAGGAAGGAGCGAGGAAATGCTCCATCGGTTTTTGTTCTGGTTTCTTCTCAGAGAAGCAGCTAATACTGTCCAGTGTAGCTAACTGCATGTTGTCTTCTGGTTGATTCTAGGCAGCAGCTGTTCCAGTTGGTCTTGGATACTCCCTTGATTTCATCTCCATTGGTCTGTAGCAGGCATTCCGCTGACAAAAGCCACATTAGGAGTCCTGTTTCTTGGCCAGTTGTAAAAGAAGAGGTGCCAGTAATTGACAGTTTTTTGAGAAACGACAAAGTTTGCACCCCGACAAAGGCAGACGGTCTGGCAGGAACAGAGCGGAAGATTCTCAAAACGGAGGAAGGCCATCTCCTTCACAGCAGTTCTGCAGAGGCTGATGGTAAAGACAATGAAGGGGGGTCAGGAGAGAGTCCTGAGTGCCCCAAAAGTCATGAAAAGCCTTCTACATCCATGGTCAAAGTAACTAAGAAAGGTGAGATGCTTTATTCCTGTTTTTGTCCTGTCCCTTCCACCAGCCGGGGGTTGTGGTGGGCTGCGTGCATCACTTCAGTTCTCTGCGTTGTTCTGATCTGCACTGGCACGGTTTAACTGGACTCTGCTTTGTCCAGGTTCCTGCTTACGTGGGACAGCTCCGCTGCCAGCAGGAAGCTTGTGCTGATGCCAAGTCATTAACCCGCGTGCAGCGCTCACAGATTCCTTTGCTTTGAGTAACAACTCTGAAAAACAATATTGCTCAACAGACGTACTCAGTAAAAAATGAAGTCGTTTTCTCTCCTTCTCTGACTAGACAGACAACCTCAACATTTGTTATGCTCTTGTACCCTTAAGTGACCAGAAACATGGTATTTTATAATGTGTTTGTTGTTTGAGGGGTGCACCACAGTCAAAATATCACGGCCTCAGTTTTGTTCCTATTCGTACACTCTCCAGAAGAAACAAATCTGCTTTATTCTTCTCTGGTTTCACATGTTAAGATTAATATATTTTGAGGCACAAAAAAGCTTATTTATACTGCAATAAAATGTCAGAGTCCTCTTTGTTCTGACACGATGGCAGCCGTCCTATAAAAGACGGTGCTGGAGTACCCCGCTGATGGTTATTAGCTCACATTTATCCAGTCTGTTCAGCTGGAACTCTGCGGTTCATGTTTATGCATTAGCTGGGTAGAGACCGCTCCAAGGTGTAACTCAGCTGGAGAAGGGGCCACATGAAAAAGGCATCAATTTAGCCAGAAGTTACGTTTCCTAGTTTTATGCATCAGACTTACTTGTGATAGTAATTTAAAACTCATACGAAATTTTACCGCTCATTTATTCTCAAGCAATTAGAATTTTCGCTTGCGTACTGTTTCGTGACCTTATTAACTCCTCGAGCATGCATCACGCCAACGTGACTTCCACAAACACAAAGTTGTTGGTCAAACAATATAGATGAGAGGCTTGCCATGAGGCAACGCTGGAGAGGTTTTAGTGTTAGTCGTTGCTGTGGTCAGAGTTGAACCGGTGTCTTCTGGTACAGGAGAGGCTGCTCGGAACTGCTGTGTTGTGTGGCTGGCTCGACTGCTGGCTTTGAGCTTTGACTAGAACACGGGAGTCAGGGGCAGCGCAGCAGCCGCGCCAGGTAACTCTCCGTTCCCACCACCTTCCACAGCCTTTGCCAGAGCTGTTTGCTTTGTCTCTTCACCCAAAGTCCACCGCCTTCGCACCGCCCCCGAGGGTGGCAGTGAAGGGATCGCGCTCTCACACTGCCCGTTCCGATTTAGCCGCTTGCGTCGGAGCTGATGTGGCTGCTGGAGACGGCTGGTTTGAGCCTGTTTCTGGTGTCGGTGCAGGGGATGTCTGCAAGTGCTTCTTGGAAACTAGGCAAGAGGAGTCCTGAGCTGGGTGGGACTGTGCTTTGTGAGCCTTTGCAAGGGCCAAGTCACCCAGTCTGGTTATCCGTACCAGAGAGTGCCTGTGAGGGTGAGTTAACTCCTGCATTGCCAGTCCCTTTGAGCGCCACAGATCGGGAACGTTACGTTCATATGAATAAAGTTTGTGCTATGCTGTTTTATCAAAATGAAGGAGCTTCCTTTATTTAGGAGTGAAATACTGCAAAAGTGAAGAGCGTTAGCATGGAAATATGCGTGTGCTTGTATCAGCCTCTGGTTTCTGTGTAGTGTGTAAGTTGTTCTAGGCTTTTATTGGGGATTTCATTCCATCTGACTGCAGGGCAGATGAGAGTGGATCTGATACTCCAGGGAATATAGAGGGAAATAAGTGTTCTGGAATGAAAAGGAGAGCTAAAAATGAAGACTCTAGATAGACATGCCAGATCTTTTAAAAATGAAATCTGGAATTCTGGATTTTTATGTTCTTCAAGCACCAAGTAGTTTTTCAGAGGAAAACGTTTGCTCTGTGCTGTAGCAGACACGGTGGTAAATTCCTTCTTCCTTCCTTGCAGTGGTTTGTCCTGTTTGTGAGGTTGCTATTCCAGAGCAATATATAAACAAACATCTGGACAGCTGCTTGACGAGAGACGAGAAGAAGGACAGCCTTAGAAGGTAAGGAAGAACTGGAAGAACTTTTATATGCCTGTAGCCATCTTTCTGCACTGCTGGAATACGAAGTACTACTCGATGGGTACAGTGGATTGTGCTTGTTTCTTGGCTGTCTGCTGTATGGATGACTCTAAAATCGCTGCATAAATGTGATAGTCGCTTGGTGACTGAATTGCTTCCCTCAGTCCAGATGGGCCGAAGACAATTGCTTCACTAGCTGTTGGAAATAAGGGTTGCACCCTTCTCTGCTCCCCGTGGTTCTTGCTCCAGTCAAGGTTGTTTCTTTAAGATCTCGGTTTCTGTAAGATCAGTGCACACCACCTGTGGTTGATGCCTCTGCCTGAGAATTTGTCACGGTCACCATGTTCCCAGCCGAGGTGTGGATTTTAGTTTGGTTTTACTCACTAGCATGGATTTCAGCCGTTATTATTCTTAACCGATCAGACTTGAGAACTGCGAGGGACTTTTCCTGCATGTGGTTTTACTGCATGCTTGTATTGCCGGTCCCTGGGAACCTTGAATTGGAAGGCGATTTTACATTAAAGCTCTTGCTTTGCCCAGTCGTGCTGAGAAGGCAGTCTGTAAGCTGAGGGGCTCCGAGGGTGAATAAATGGTGAATTAGTGTTGAAATCTGGTACCGCATTTTCATTTTCATTTGGGATGATTTTAGTGTTTTCTCTGCTGTTAATGAACGGAAGGAATTGACACTTCTTTGGTGCCAAGTCTGTGTCCCTGACAGCACTGTAAATTCTGCTTGTTCTGTTCAGGTGGTTTGGATCTTGAGAAAGTGTCGTGGCAGATCCTGCTCCGCAGGGACTGGCTGCTGGGTGATGAACGCTGGCTTTTGGCGGTGTGTTTGTGTCGCGGCAGTGGTGTTCAGGTGGCAGTAACAGCCCAGCCCTGTCCTCTGAGGAGATTCAGCTCTTTATCCTCGAATGAGGAGCACATGCCATGTTAGCAGGAGAGCAGCACTGCAGCGGAACTGGTCCTTTAGTGCCCAAACCCTGCGCAGGAATGATTCCAGCAGCTACGTCTGTGTTCAGAAAAGACACTGCATACCTCGGGATGGGCAGAACGCCACCAGCTGTTGGGTTTTCACGGAGCACTCTGCTCCCAAAGCTGTCATCACTCCTCCAGGTCACGCTGCTGGTGAATTATAATCGATACACAGGTTTTTCAGGACTTTCAGAAGATTCAGTGAAATTTTTTCTAGTTCCTGAAAGGATCTGCAGAAAGTCTTCTTCTGAGTGTATTGTGGTAATGCATCATTTTTTTCCAGTTATGCTACAGGGACTGTATAAGAGTAAATGAATTAATAATGATTTTCGCATAGCCCTTTTTTTTTTTGAAACTGAAATTTATTTTCAGCCTGCTAAGTTGAAAGTGCTGAGTACAGTTTTCAAATGAGTCTCTTGCTGTCACCGTGTAAAGTTGTTAACTTCTCTAATTCAGAGCAGTGCCGCTGAACTTCATTTTGCTGCAGCAACGAAAGTGTCTCACTAAACTCTGTTCTGCTCTAACTAATAAATTATTTAAGCTGAAGAAGATGAGTGAGGCAGTAGCTGGATTTCAGTACCTTTGTTCCGTTTGGGTGTATTTCACCAGGAGCTGCAGGGAAGGCTGAGCTAATTGGTACCAAAGGAAACCGTTCTGCTTGTTTTAGATTGCAAAATTGTAGCAGGACTTGAATTTTCACTGGCAGTTTCCTGTAATTAAGATGTTTCTCCTTGCTCTGCCAGGAACGTTGAGGAGTTCTGACATAAGGCAGTGTGACGGAGTCAGTTTTGGGTTTAGCTGTTAGACATCTGAGAGCACTATTATTCTCTTTAGGGCTGCTTTCCGCATTACCAAACTCCCCTTCCGTTAGACGGGAACCTCAGCTTTGCTCTCAGGTACGTGACTGCCTTTCTGAAAGGCTTTTTCCGGAAAGGGGAAAACTTTCCGAGTTCAAGGTTTGACTTGTGGTTTTAACTCTTTGAAAACTTCACCAGCTGCCTTGGGTAAGGCGTGCACAGTGGCTGGGTGGAAGCCCTGCGTTCGAGCAGTCTGAGTTCAGTGCACTTCCGCTGGGGTTTGCAGGGGATGTACGGCTTGGTCCTGATGAGGACCAGCTGTGCTGAGGGTGCGGTGGGTAGGAGGGACCAAGCAGTGATATTGGGACAGCAGCAGGGCCTGTGTCGTGTCCTGCGGGAAATCAGACCAGACCTGTTGCTTTCTGCACCTCTGAAATTTTCTTTATGGTAGATGGAAAAGGTGTTCTGTCTCGCTGTAGCTGAGGTGTAACTGGTTGGTGTCTGTTGTGGCTGGAATGATTCTTTCGGGTATTTCTTTCTCAGAGTGGGTGAAACAACCTGTAAAAATGTAAGTCAGTATTTTGATTTTGGTTGGAATGTTAACTGAAAAGCGTTTGTTTCCTTTTCCTCTTGCAGTTCTGCTCACAAAAGGAAGCCACTGTCTAAAGTTGTCTACAACTTGCTCTCCGATCGTGATCTGAAAAAGAAGCTAAAGGAACACGGTCTGTCCACCCGCGGGACCCGGCAGCAGCTCGTTAAAAGACACCAAGAGTTTGTGCACATGTACAATGCGCAGTGTGATTCTCTAAACCCCAAATCAGGTAAGGTAGATGTTTTAGGTAGAAATGTGTTACCATCGCAAACTGTTTGTATGTATTTCTCCTCCTCTTCACCCTCAGGGTAGGAATAAGGCTGGTTTGAGTATGTGGGAAAACTGGAGCTGGAAGTGTTTATCGTATACGGATCAAGATAATGCAAAAAAGGGAAATTTAATGAAAACCAGCAATGTGATGCTATACTCTGGAAGTATCCAGCAAGGATGTAAATTTCTGTTGAAATTCTTTGATGCTTCCTGGTTTACTAACCCTGCTCTGAAAAACATTCTGTGTTTTTATTGATTGTATTTTAATGAGTGTCTCCAGATTAGACTCTGAGGCTAGTCAAAAATAGGAAATACCTGAGGTTCTTAGTAAGCAAATGGGTTATTAATTTACCTGTTCTGACTTTGTTCTCTTCTTCCTGTACACTGAGACTTTCACATTTGTATTTTGTTTAATTTCAAAATCAGATTTCTTTTTTGAGATGGTAGGTGAGGGTTGAATTAATTCCTAAGAAAGTGTTTGCACTTTGCTGGAGTTTATGTCACTTCAGGTGTTTGACAGCAATTCTGTACCGTTAAACTCAGACTATATATGGCATTAAATGGCTGTACGGGGTGAGGAGAATGTGTTTTAGTCTCCAATGTGAATGCAGCACAAAGCTCCTTTAAACAGCAGCCTGTTGTGTGCCTGTGCTCGGCTCAGCGCCAGGGCCGGGCCAGGGAGGATGTGATCGCGCAGAGTGTCTCCGCTGCCTGGCTTTGCAGGCAGTGTGGGCATTTTTCAAAGGGGAGAATTGTCCCGGTGCACTCCTTGTGTTTGGTTCTATATGAGAGGAAAACATGCACCGTTTTTAAAGACATGTCATTTGTCATCTCTCAGCTCAGTTCTGCCAGTGGTGCCAGTGCCAGTACAGACACACTGGTGTGTGTGGGTGAGAGACGGGCGTGGATTTATAGTTCGGTGGCGCTGTGTTGGATTAGAAGCTTATGGCAAACAGTCCTTGTAAAGGCATTTCTAACAGGATCATGCTCTGACATTGCTCTCCTGGGAGCTGCATCCCTGTTCGTGTCCTGGAAAGGCTCATCTAGCTGGTATTGCCATTTCAGCTGTCTCCTGGGTCTGCAGTGTAGGTCAGTCCTGCTTACCTCAGAGGCAGGAATGAGAAATGCTCTTCCTCACCCTCAGTTTGATCTCCTCAGTTTTCCTGTTTAGAGAGACTGAAACCCTGAAGCACAAGATCACCATTTCTTCCAGAAGCTGTAAACAATTCTGAATGGTTTTCTCTGTATTGAAGGGCTCGGAAACTATTGGGACCAGATAAACTTTTGGTCTCGCTGGCCGTGGGTGGTGGGGAACTGAATGAGCAGGCAGAGCAAGGCAGAGGCAGCGCTGGGGGCTGAGGAGCCTGGCTGGGTTCAGCATCTCCACGGGTCAGATGCACCACTGCAGGGGCACAGTGAAACTTCACAATGGGCTGCTTGATAAACTGTGGTTTATCTATGACAGGAATAATCCAGGGCCGGGGTGGGAAGTACCCTTTGAGAAGGCTGCCAGATGTAAACTGCAAAAAGCACTTAATTCATCAGTTACCATTTAACCAATCTGACAGTGCAGGGAGTATTTATTCCCAGTGGCTCCTAAACGCTCCTGTATTAACTCCATGCAGATGTGGCTTATATGGGATCAGACAGTCGGCAGTGCTGAACAGCCACCACTTCTACTGTGGCACCTTAAAAAAAAAAAAGTATGTTTCTGGTGTTCAGTTCCTTCATCAAACAGGCAGAGCCACTGCGTGTGGTGCTCTTTGAAAAACAGTCAGTCGCTGAGGACTATAAATATGAATTTAGCAGACAGGCTTTAGGCTCCTGCTCTTGAAATCTTGATTTCACTTGCCAGCTCTTGGCTTGGATGGTAGGAGCAGGTGTATGAGAAAAGCAAGTTTGCAACCAACACTGTTTGCTTTTCATTTTGCTCCTTTGGCCGTTTTAAGAACTTGCCTAAGAAGGTCAAGAGCCTGAGTGATTTAGGTGCCAAGTGTCACCGGGGTGAAGTAACACCAAGTCTCTGTCTGCACCATTGATCCGAGCTAGTGAAATGAAGAGTTCCACCGTCTGTTCCGAGGTACTTCAGCTGGTCTGCACTAAATAATGCAGGACTCTTCCTGAGTGCTGGCTCAGCGCCTGTTCATAAAGGGTGAATTATTAAACGTGCAGTTAAGGTGCAGACACCCGTGGTCAGCGGTGGCAGCGAACCAGAGGGTCAGTTGCTGAGCTGCTGAGGCTGCCTGATTCCTGGATTTTGCTTAAACCAGCTTTGAACAGGTTTTATTCCTTCACAGCTTAATAAACTTCTGTCCTCTGGCTGCTTTCCTGTCTGGTGCAAGTGTCGTTGCTCTGTGCAAATGATTAAGTGTAGAAACCAGTTTGTCAGAGTACATACCAACATAAACCGTGCAGGGCCCTGGGAAGCTGCAGCTTCAGTTAATGTGTTAACACACACAGTGATGACTCTTTAGAGGCTTTTGAGGTGGCTGACTTAACCGTTAGAGTAGGTTCTAATTTGTTTTGGACCACGGGTTTTGGGCAGAAGCTGGTGTTGCCTGGGAAGGTGAGTCCTTGGAGGTAAAAGCAAGATAAACAGTGGATGCCGATATTTTATCTTCCATTGTAAAGTGGGAATCCTTTTAATAAAGGATATGCCTGCACACCACGGAAACGCTGTTGTATGCCAGAGTAAGGTTCAAATATGATTTGGAAAGGCTACATTTTCCCCTGAGCCCAAGTTTTCACTGCTGGAGAGTTAATGCTGGTTTGTCTCTTCGTGATTTAGAATCGTGGTGGTTCCATTTGGTGCTGTTACATCTTTTTATTTGTCAGCTCCTGTTTTAGTGATCCCTTTCTTGTATTTTCAAACAGTTGCAGAGATTGTTAAGGAGCTGGAAAAGACTGAGAAGATTCGGGCTCAGCTTGAATTTAACAAACCTGGTGAAAATGTAAGCTAATTGTCTTTGTTCTGAAGGCGGAGAAGGCTTGGGGAAACTGCAGAGTGGGCACTGAGCCCCTTGCCTCTCTCTTTGTGATGAGAATTCCCAGGTCCCCAGCTGGAATTTGTGTATGCCATCTTACCATCAACGGCTTTTCTCATACCGTCCCTCTGCGATGGGCAGTTCTTCATGTACTGCTGATGTTTCTATGCCCAAACCATTTAAGTAGGAGCATTTTTTTTGATTACAATAAAAATTCTTGGGAAACATTCTCCTTAGTCATACTGGTGGATTTTGACCCTCCATGGCAGTGTGGGGAATATTTTGCTTCCTAGAATTCTCTAGGATTTAGCAAGCAAATTCTTTGCTTCCATATCAGCACTAGGGCCTGTTCTTTTCCCATGACATGTGACACTTGGGTGACTTTTGGAGCATGTTTGTTGCACAGTGTTAGGAAATGGTTTATGGCCCACACATGCTGGGTGTTATGTGGGCTTAGTCCTGGTGGCCTGGTGAAGGCAAAGCAAGGCAGCGTGTGTACGTAGTTGAAATCTATGATGCTGTCTGTGGGTGGGATGGGCAGGGCTGGTGGGGAGACCCAGACAGCTGATCCTTCTTCCAGTTTTAAGGGTCTAAAGTGTGCAGATTTATCATCCTTTTGTTTCTGTAAATAAACATTTGTGTGATTTCTGTAGAGCTTGACCATCAAAAAGGACCAGACAGAGGAAGAAATAGATGAGCTCCATGCCGATTATCGTAAGTAACGCGCAAGTTTCACTTCATTTTGCTTTTAAATTCACCTTCTCTCCCTTTGTACTGAAATGTTCACACAGAAGTGATGGTTTTCATGAGTGTGTGCCTCCCCTGCAGCCCGTTTAACAAATCAAAGCTGGAAGTTCTCTGGGCTGAGATGTCCCCTCTGCAGCTCTGTCTCTGCTGTGTACTGACGTTTGCAGAGCTCGCTGCCGGGGCTGGGTAAGATTGAGACAGAAGCTGATTGCCTCCATGGTGCATCTCCATTCATGCGCTTCCTACTTCCCTTCTTAGTGCTCCTTCTGTTTGTGACATAAAGAAGAGCAGAGTGGGGTTTTTCTGCCTCCTGCGCTGGCTGTACGGTTTCACTGGGAACCCTCGGGCAGAGACAAGGAGCAGATCGTCTCCAAAGGGACTCCCTGGGACCCCAGCAGCGCTGGGCGTATGCTGGCTGGATCCTGCCGCTGTCCTGGGGAGGGGGAACTCTGCTTCTGCTCCTGTGACACTCCGTGCAATCCTTACGGTGCTGGGTTTGAAGACCAGAAGAGCAGCTCTGACTGCGGAGGAGGCGGATCAGGCTGCGCTTGTCACCCTCTCTTGCCCTAGACTTTTTGGCCTGTTCTCTGAGAATAATCTGAATTACTTGGAGGTTCGTATGAATGCTAGTTCTATACATCTCGGCTCACAAGATATGAACCTCTGTGTGTAAATCACTGACTGTAAAAAAAACCAAATCAAAACAAACCCCAAAAACCCCAACTTGGTACCTATGGTATGTCCCTGTGAACAATGGCCTGTGCTCCTGAGTGGTTGCACAGGTAGGAATGTTCTCAACTTTGTTGTTTCCTCCGTGTTTGAGGTCCTGGGCTCTCTGTGACTCTGCTCTGCAGGCAGCTCTGCTGGCTGAGAGCCCTCCAGGAGCACCAGCCTGGCTTGGCTGTAGCTGGACCCCCATGGAGGGAGGCACCTCTGCTGACACAGAGCTGGCTGTCATGGCCCTGCGTGCACCAGTATACCCAGTAACACAGATACTGGGGGTTCCCATTGCTCAGGATATTCCCTCCTCCCCTGCACTCTTAACGCTCAGACACTGGCTTTATTTGAAATGTGTCTCTATTCTGTATTCCTGAGTGCTCTAACTTATCCCAGAGCTGAAAAGTTTCTGTAAATTTACTCTCTCTATTCCTTGTTTTTCTGGGTTCACTGGTCAGGGCAGTGTGACGTGTAGCCAGACTAGTTTATGGTTAAAATGGCATTTCTAAGATGCTTTATGGCTGCATGTTTCCTCAGCTGTGATTTTTACACTCCTACAGTTGTCGAAGTGGCCTGTACTGCTAAACAGTATGTTTTAACTGAACCAGAAATGTCTTTTCCATATTTATTTGCATCCTTTTTACTTTCTCTCCTGTCCACCCCTGTGATTTTGGGGTGATCTCTGAGGAGGAATACTCTGCTCATTTGTTTGACATCATCCTGTGCAGGCAACTGGGGTCCAGTACAAACTGGGTGATTTTTTCCTGGCTTTGTTATTGCTGTTTCTTTCATGCTTTACATTCTGTTTGTGCGCAAACCAGTCCCCTGCTGGTTATTAACCCTCCTTCTACCCTGACAGAATAACAGCATTTGTTTGGGGGAGTGTAGCTGGAATAAGTATTTAAGGGAGAGAAGAGGCAAAAATTAAGAAAAATATCACAGGAGGAGCTGTAGTTCAATGGTACGATTTCATTTGGGTGGTTTTGGTGGGTTGGGGGGGAGTTTGGTTTTTTTGTTTGTTTTATTCACAGAGAACTGATTCCTGCTTACCTTGACCCTGCGAAAGCACAGTATTTTGAACTTTCTCCTCACTGGGTGCTTAAACTTGAGGATGGTGTTTTCTCTCGCCATGGAAACTCTACCCATCTTTATGGCTAGCTCAGAAGCGAACATTCTTGTGAGACTGGAGTCCTGGTGTAGTGATTTATTATAGAAATGGCTAACGTGAGCTGGTTTATACTGGTTATTTCCTTTCCCTTCTTTTGTACATGTGTTTGTACGTCAGGTTTTAAATAGCATTACTTTGAATTTAGCTCCTTCGTGGTGCCTCATTATTCACAATTTCTTTCCCGTTGTTTCTCACTCCCTGCTTCACCTCGCTCTGCTTGCACCCTTGAACACGGGAGTTAGCCATGGGATGGTAAAGCAACATTCGATGAACGGTAAAGCTCCCTGCTTTCAGCCGCAGAGCAGCAAAGCAGTGAAGGGACAACTTGTTCTGATTATACTTAGGGGTGTATTTAAATCTGCAATATGGTCATATTTCCTGTCTTTCCTTGCGTCGCTTCAGGCATATAAATTATTCCATAATGCAGCTAGATTTAGCTTGTTGATTTTAGTTGGGTTTCTGTGAAGGCTAAATAAGGGCCTAAATCTTTGGCAAATTTTTCCCTTGCTTTTCGTTGCTGTTCCTGAGAATATTTTTTTTTTTTAAGCGTACATGCACTGTTTGTGGTTTTTAATTTCCTCTAATTCCAAGTAACTGGGTAATAATTATTCTCTTGCCATGCAGAAATCTCTAGCAATAAAATTAGACATAAAACCCCGAGCAAAAAGTAAAATAGTTTAAAAGTATTAATCCCAAGTTGAGTGTTTTCCTCCCAAGGTTTTGTAGCTCTGTAAAGAACAAATCCAGAGTTCAGGGGCCGTGGGGAGCCCCAGAGCAGAGCGTGGGGACCAGCCGTCACCGCTCCGCTCGGGAGGTGCAAGGTGGGTCTGGACACAGGCTGTCCGAGGCAGGACCCTGCCTTCTCAGTCACCGCCAGCAGCTCGCCCCGATCCCTCTCCCCGCAGCCGGGGATCCTTCGGCGCTGACGGGGAATAACCCAGGGGTGGAGGAGCTGCTGAGGGGACGAGCCCTGGCTGTGGGGCAGTGCGCTCACCAGGGAATGGATCCCTACAGGGAACCTGCTGAGCTCATTCTCTTAAATCCTGCTTGTGCACTTTTAGAACAAGAAGATCCTAAGTGCCCTCTTAATTTTCCCAAGCCAGGTGTTTTGGTAGTCTGTATCGTTAAATGGATTTGACTTCAAAATCATCCAGATGCCCCAGTGAACAAATTACCCTCAGGCAGCTTAACTGAACATTTAGAAGTCTAAAAAAAAAAAACAAACCACAGAGGGGAAGCAAGAAAAGACAGAAAACTACTTTAATTCAAACATACGGTTTTAAAATTAATAAAAAGTGATGACCAAAGAGGAAAATGGTGACTAGTGTCAGCAAATTATTTCTCATAAAAGCAAGAGAGAAGAAATCATAAGAAAGAAAAAAGAATTATTCCTTGCATTAGAGAGGTAGAGATTAGAAGCACTGTTACCAAATGCTGTATTTTCACTGAAGCACAGAAGGACTTTAAGAAGCTGTTAAACGATAAAGGGGGTTTGTTCCTTTTAATTTACATTTGCACCCCAGGTTCCTAATTCACAGCTGAATTAGTGAATTTATTAACGCTGATGTAAGTTCTGAATAAAACAGCCCAACCATACAGTTTTAGTCCTGAATTTCTACCCAGCGCACCAGAGGCACGTAACCGCTGAGTGGAAACGCCAGGTAAAGCAGCTGTGAGAAAACACTTGGGGGTTTCTGATCTTCTTCACCATTTCCCAGACTCTTGGCAAACTGCAGATTACACCATCGGTATTTTTGTTGCTTTTTTGGTGTGTGAAGTGTTTTTGCAATTCTAATTAATATCTTGGCCTGATGAGCCTGCGGATGGTTTATCCGGTGGCCAGGAGCTCTGCTGGAGCAGCCGCCCCAGTCTGCACCTGGCAGGTTCAAGGAAATACGCTGTGCCCGCCATACCGTGTTCCCTGGGCCCCTCAGGGTCTCAGTGACACCCTCCATCGCTGTCAACCTCATTCTGCTTTGTGTCATGGCCAGGCCTCTATTCACAGAGTTAAAATTCTACAGGAGAAGAAATACATTTGCTAGCAACGACCATTCTGTTGCTTTCTCTGCTTACAAGTCTTTTCCGTGGCGACATTATCCAGGGTTTACGGATTGATGGCTTGTGTTTGCGATAGCTGTGCTGGTACGGGGGGCAGCTTTACTGTCACAGCGCCTGCAGCTTTATGAACTGTGCGTGGTACGGCGTTTCAGCACAGCCCTGATTTACAGCGCATCTGGACAGAGCCTTGTTATGCCAGGACGTTTCTCTTCTATTGAAAAGCTTTGTAGCTGCACCATAAAACAAAAAATAGTAATGCTGGAAAAACTGAAGCGCCAAAGGAATTACGTAATGACTGTGCAGCCGTTCAGTCAGAGCATCTGGGACGAGAACTTTCTTTTTATTAACGGAGTTGTTGACCTTATGAGGCGTTTTCAGCTACGCAGGGAAGGGGACTCGGTTTTAAATCCGTCTCCTTCTGTGGAGCAGAACTCGGTGTGATTTCACCTTGGCTTTTCCCCGCTCCTGACACCACAGCAGGACACAGACCTGGGACAGATGCAGTGATGATTTATTGCTTGGTGAGGGGTGTCTGCTCCTTGAGGCGCTGGCCATGCTGAGGCCAAGCGGTGCTAAGGGAAGAGGTGTCGTGGTCGAGGAGGAGGTCGGAGGTGTCCATGGAGAAAGCCGGACCCCACTGCCAAGCTGGGATTGGGAGAGTCAGGAGAGTGTGGTGAGCAGGAGGGGGATGGAGAGCTGCTGGTGCACAGGCTCGTGGTTTGGAAACCCGGATCACGCCCACACCACAGCTGCAGGCAAGGTTGGGGATGCTCCTGCCTTTCCCCACCCCACAGAGGAAGAAGGTGGTAGTTCAGAGACAGAGCTGAAAAAAGAAAACAGAAGTAAACAAAGTAGAAAAGTGACTTACACCAGGGGAGGTTGAGATTGGTCCTGAGGAACAATTTCTTCCCCATTGGGGTTGTCCAGGCCTGGGCAGGTTGTCCAGGATGTCCTGCCAGGGCACTGATGGAGTCCCCATCCCTGGAGGGGTTTCCCAGCTGTGTGGAGGCGGTGCTGAGGGACAGGGGGCAGTGGGGACCTGGCAGTGCCGGGGAAGGGGGGGACTCGATGTTAAAGGTCTGTTCAACCCAAACAATTCTGTGACTGTACAAAGGAGTTCTTTGTTTCAGCTGGTCTCAGCGTTGGTTTCCAAGTACCCCATTCCCTTGACGCTTGCTTTGCTGTCACCAGTCAGACATTGCTCTCGGCGCTTGTGGGATGGGTGCGAAGCTGCTCTGTGCACCCCCGGCGTGGGCTGGCTGTGCGTGGTGGGATGGAATGGGGCTGCGGTGCCAGCAGGCTGGGCAGGAGGTGGCCCAGTTTGCCCATTGCTAACCCTTGGCTCTCATTTGTCCCCAGGATTCACGTTGGCTTTTCCACCCATCCTCCGTGCTGGCGTTTATCTTTGCCTTCCCTGCAAGTGGAACTCAGGCAGCGTGTGTGGGGCTGTTAGAGAGCAGAGGCTTTAAACAGCCTTCTGTTCTCATTGTGCACGGAAGGAAAAAGGGCTGTGTGTGTGCAGTGGTGTGAGGAACATGAGGTGTACTCGTTTCTCAGGCGCTGTTTTATTTAGTCTGTCACTGTTGTGCTTACTGGGAGATGTTCCTTGCAGATGGGCTTCTGCTGCTGGCAGAGGAGGGAGCATGGTGGGTGCCTGCCGCTGCACAGAGCCCTGCTCCCCGTGAGAGTGGAGCAGGAAATACTTGGGCTGCGAGCTGGGCTTTTATCTCATGTTGGTCCTCTGGAATCTCCACGAGCTGGGTCCGGCGAGGCGGTACAGAGCCCAGAGGAAGGGTTGTGTGTGCTTCACCTCCTCAGGCTGATGGAGGCAGTTGCTTTACCCCAAGGACATTTCAGAAGCGCTTCGGACCTTCCTGCCTCTGACGTGGACATTTGAAATGCTTTTTCCGTAGGCTAAAGATTAGGCTAAAGGATTCAGCTGAAACACTTTATTTGTCTCAAAAGGACAAATCTGCTTTTCAGAGTGGCTTTTTGTTGAAAGTCTGTCTGGATAAAGGCAATTCCTGTTGGCTGCTTTCGCTGTAAGGTATCGCTGCAGAGCCATGATACGGGTGGAGGGACTGACGTGCTGCACCAGCTGTGGGCAGCTGCGCTCCAGCAGGCTGTTTCAGTGGAGGTTGGTGGGTTCTGCCGAGATAACAGCGTGTTCCCTTTGTGCCCAGCGAGGGGTGGGTGATCCGCACCGTCCGTCTGAGGAGACCCAGCATTTTCCCAGCCGCAGAGTAAAGAATCTGAAGTATGCAGATTAAAACCAGCACTGCTTTGACTGAATACCAGGGGACGGCTTAGAACATACGGAGTGACCGAGAGTGCAGAGTGTGCCAAGGAGCAACTCACTGAGAGTTAGAGGATCTGAACTGAAACAGTACAGTAAGCATGACACAAAAGCTCGTGACCTGGCTTTACTGCAGGAATGGGGGGAAGACCCAAAGCATTTTAAAGCAATTCGCAGGGTAGTCATGAGGTTTTGCTCTTCCTCTGAGCAGATGCTCCTCGCAGGCTATCTAGAGGTGCACCCTGTGACCAAGGGCATTGTCCAGACGCCCCTTGGGCTGTGCTGGGCTTGCTGCTGGGACTGCAGAGCACTTCTTGTCGCAATGGTTATCACAATACTCAACACATTTAGGGGGAAAAAAGACAGATAATATAAAGG
Organism: Buceros rhinoceros silvestris; assembly: GCF_000710305.1. Classification (NCBI taxonomy): domain Eukaryota; kingdom Metazoa; phylum Chordata; class Aves; order Bucerotiformes; family Bucerotidae; genus Buceros; species Buceros rhinoceros. The sequence continues at coordinate 26,209 of NW_010414467.1, forward strand.
AGAAACAAACACAGTTCTGTGCAAAAATAAAGTTTTCATCTGTACAAGTGTTCTTGACTACTGGGTAGCTGTAACAGCATAGACACAGCTTTGGCTTGTTGGTAGGATGTGGAACACGTTGCAGTAATGACTTGGCTTTCATTTGCTGTGACAAAAATGTTTGTAATTCAGTATTTTGTGTTTCTTTCTGTTCACATCCTTTTCATGGCTTGCCTGGAGAGTCCTGTGGCAGTGATTGGTAACACACTGTTCCATTTCAGGAAACAAGCACCGAAGTGAGTTTCAATTCTTGGTGGATCAAGTAAATAATCGGTGGAAGAAAACTGGTAAGAGGAAAACAGAAAGTGCTCAAGTCAAAGAAGAACTGCCAGTCAAAGAACCACCAGCGGCCACAGGTCAGTAATGTGTAACGCAGCCCCCCTCCTCAATCCACGCTAATAAATGGGGTCTGCCAAAGAAATGTGCTTTCCTCCCATTGTTCTTCTCCCGCAGCCCTTCAGGGGAAAAAAAGACATAAAAATCAAACAGACCCTGAAAAGATTGACTGCCGTTGATTTTAGTGTGATGCATAACCACAGCCCACGATAGATGTGTGATTTGTTTTAGTGGGGCTGTGCATAGGTGTGGGTTATTGGGGGGGATCGGGCGGAGGTGTGGGTTATTGGGGGGGGATCGGGCAGAGGTGTGCGTTATTGGGGGGAGATCGGGCAGAGGTGTGCGTTATTGGGGGGGGATCGGGCGGAGGTGTGCGTTATTTGGATGCGTATTTTACTTAGCTGGTTGAAATGGGATCTTGGGTCCCAGTCCAAATCTGCTGAACGGGCACGTGTCAGCCTGTGTCTTTGAAACGAGGGGGATGACGGGTATTGCTTCTGGCTTTCAGCTTTTCCGCATCCTTAATATGACAGTCGGTGGTTGGGAACTGCAGAGGTGTTTGTGTGGATTGGAACAAGTGTTTATTGTTCTGGGGCTGGAGCAGTAAAGCACTCTGGCTTCTTTGAGGCTGTCTCTGCAGTGCATTCCCTCTGTTTTTTTAACTCGCTCCAGTTCGTGTGTCTTTCAACACAGTGGAAAGTGGGGAACGCAGCGCTGCAGTTCCTCGATTATTCAGGAGTCAGGAGCAACATCTGGTATGTGTTTGTTAGCCTGCTGCCCACAGTGTCAAAGCAGTCCCCATGTCTGCGCTGTCCTGCTGGCGTTCTGTTACATGTTCTTGAGTGAGGGGTTTAGAAGAGCGTTCCTCAGCCTGATGGAACTTGCGAAGTTCTAATCTGTTCAAGACACTGAGTTGTGGAGAGAATTCTGTGGGCCGGGGCTGGATGTGCTGCTGTCTGTGTCCTTGGGAAAATACGGCAGTTCCGTTTGCATCGGCTCTCACAAATCCCTGCTCTCTTGAGCTGAGCTGAACTAATCTCTAGCTGTCTCCGCGCTGCCTCCTCTAGCAAAGCTCTCCAGGAGGAAAATAAATGAAAATAGCAGTGTAGTAGTACGAATTGTGTCCTTATCATTTCATGTAGACCCTGGTGCAAGGCATAATCCTTTCCGTGGGAAGGGTAACAATTAAGGAGTCTCAAGGATAAAGATTAACCTTGTTTGAGATGATTTCCGGTGGTGTTCCTCTCCTGTAGCAGAGGCAGAAGCAGTGTGGCACTAGTTAGCGGGATCACAGTAGTTTTGAGCTGAGCTCTGTGGAGAGGGTGGCTGCTGTGAGTTACGGGGTCTCTGTCTTCTCTGGAAGACTCTTCTTTGTGCGCTGAGCCGCAGCCTTTGCGAAGCTGAAGTAGAGCCATGCTGTTTTTCCGGAGGAGTGCTCAGAGAGCACAGGACTGATAGGAGGTGTATCGTCCTGTGACATGGGACTGAGCACACGGCACCACCTCCTCCAGTTCCCACGCACCTGCAGAACTCTCACTATGCTTTCACTGAGCTTTCAATAGTCTTTGAAATTTTCAGTTTCTGGTTAAAACTAGAACATCTGCACCTGGCTGATTGTTTGTGCACCATTTAAACCAAATCAAAAAGGTGATTTGTGGGTGAAGGGGCAGACGCCTGATGCCTGTTTCCTCAGTGTCCCTTATTAACAGCAATTGCCTTCTTATTAAACTGGAAATGACAATACATGAAAGGAAGGAACCCAGCCGCGGGCTGATGACTCGCCATTTGAAAGCACGACTGCTGAGGAGAGCAAAGGCTTCCCTTACCCTGTGTTCCTTTATCTGTGTTCTCATGGAGCAGTGGAATTGTACAGAATTAAACCAGACTTGGCTGGTTAAACCTTTCCTATCTCCCCTTGCCCTCTGCTGTAGTGTTGGTTGACGTAACTTAAGCAGCTCTGAGAATCTCCCTCTGTTTTTGGTAATTTTAGCCATCCCTTCCTCATTTACTTCACCTTGTTCTGAATCTTGAAACTTTAAATGTGCTAGTTCCAGCCTCTGTATTTTATAGCTTTTAAACACAGGGTTGTGCTTTGCCGCAGGGGAAGCGCAGTAAGAATTTGATAAATATTTGTGATACGGCTCTTCGGGGTGTCATTATTGCACAGGGCCTTCGCTGTTTTTAACCTGGTAATTTAGAGTTCTGTTTCATTAGCTGGACAGCAGACTCACTGTGCGCTGCCAGTTGTTGTCTACAGGCAGAAATATGCTCCCGATACTTAATTATGCATTTTAGTGGAAGGGAAAGGGCAAGCTGTAGCTGGATCCAAAGCTTGTGTAGCTCTTCTGCACTGTAATTACAGTTCTGTTCGGCCATTCCTGTCAAAATCGCTTCTGGAGGGGTAGGAAAGTTGAAGTGGTTTGAGTAGGGATGGCTCTTGGTTCATGAGGGGGGACAGAACACTTCTCTGAACAGCCATAATAAGGATTATCAACGCGGTGAGTCTCAGTACGGTTCTAGTGTCCTGTGACTCTGAATTAGTGAAAGAACTCGTTTGAGAGTATGCGTGGATATGGCATGAGAGTCGCTTATTATACATACCACGCTTCTTGCTGCTCTATATTTGTGTTCCCCTGGGGTATCTTTTCAGAGAACTGACCATCTTTTTATAAGTAAAAAAACTTGACACAAAAAGAATGGGATGGTTTTACAATCAGTGTCTGTTAAGTGTTGTCGAGAAATTGCTATTAAAAATGGGATTCTATCTAGAATGACATAGTCTTTCTTAGATGCATAAGGAAATAAATTGTAGTGCTTCTCTTACTGAAAACAAGCCCGTTAACTGGAGCTATAGGGCTCCGCAGCTCTCCAGCTGCCTCCTGCAGTGGATGGAGTGGAGTGGTAGCACGAAGCAGTGACTAGCGCTGTCTCACTGAGTGTTTGCTAAGTTCTGAAATGAAGCTGCATCTTATGAATGGTGACACATACCCTTACCCTTTAGTTCAGTCTTGTTTGTCTTTGAAACTCACAACAGCGAAAGGTTCCTGTGTCGGTCTGGTTCTTAGAGCGTTGGTGCTTTTTTGTTCTGTGCAGGAAACAAAATTAAACCTCTGAAACTGTGAGACTTTTGGGAAGCAAGTAAGTGGGAGTGAGGTGTTGGTATTTAAATATTTATAACTTCATTAAAAAATCTATCTCCAAGCTGCGAAAATCTAAACAATAGTGTTTTGCTTTGTCAGTCTGGCTAATCTCTGCCTTTTCTCTTGGTAGAACTTCGAGAAGAGCATCCCTCAGCTGCCGTCCTTGGAAAAGCCCAGATCCTCCAAACAGAACCTCCTGATGGCAGAAGCGAACCTGGTACCTGGGAGGAAGGTCAGAGATCAGCCTCTCCAGCATTCTCACTGTCGTCTGGATCAACAAGCAGGTTAGTGGAGAAGAGTCGCTTCTCCCTGCTTTGTACCAGATTAGACCGAACATGGAAGAACTTTCCCGTTCACCTCGAGATCAATTTCTGTCTGTCTTCATAGAATGGGCTCCTAAGCTGTGGTCACTGATTTGTTCTCCTCCGCATTTCTGGCTGCTCAGTTGCTTGAGGGATGGAGCTGAACTACATTCAGAATTCGCCTAATAGTTTTGTAATGACTTGATCGAGGGGTTTGGTGTAAGTGTTCCTTTAGATACAGACGCAGTGGGTGGGATGTCTGTGGAATGAGGAGAATGTTTGGTGGTTTTCTTCCGCTGCATCATCTTCCCTTCTGTTTGAACTTTGACCAAGGTCCAAAAACTGATGCTGCCTGAGTCTTTCAGTAGTTCTTTGAGAATTGCTGTAAGAAAGAGTTTAAATGACCCATCATTTGCAGCCAGTGGTAGAATGCCACTGAACCTTGAAGTCCTGACAGCTTTCCTTTCTCCATACATTTAGTTTTCCTTCCTGAAATCACCTTATTTGATTTCAGAAGACGAAGGATGAAGGAAGGCTTCATAAATAATGTAAGATTTTAATGTATTTGATAGTTCAATGATAATTTTATTGGAAGGAGACTCAGCTGTTATTGCTGATAAGATCTCTATCTGGTTTTTGAAGGTAGGGCTTATATAAGATATTTCCTTCATGGACCATAATTTGCTCTCTACCACTGATCAGTTGTCAAAGATGATGGTGATGAATCCCCTGATAAACATCCTGTTGCAAAACTGGTGGCTCCAGTTTCTGGAGGAAAAGTGAAAAAGCCATTGAAAAAAAATACAGAATAACTGGGTTTTTGATATCTGTCTAAAGCAAGAGAGCTAATCTTGGAAATAATCTTGGAAATTATCTTGGTATCTTGATAACAGAAATGAGAGGAGAAGGAACACTTTGCATGTCTGCGTTACTAGGAAGAGAAAGGTTTCCTATGTTTAGAAGTGGGAGATAATCAGAGGAAGCAGCTGAAGGTCAACAGCTCGGCTGGGAGTAACATCCCTTGATTTCCCAGGCACTATACCCATAGTACGTGCCTCTTCCTCCTTGTTCTGCAGATATTAAGAATAATACAGCACTTGGCTTCATCATCGTTTATTATAAGAACAATTTAGCTGTTGGAAAGTTTAACAGAAATTTTTCTAAATTCATTTTGGCTCACAAGGAGTTTTTAAGAGTCAGCATGGGGATGAAAGAAGTTGCCTTTCACAGAGGTGAATATTAAATGGTGAATGAACCCCTAGGACAGCACAAGGGGATTAGAGACCATCAAATGTTAAATGTCTTTGTTTTGTACAATCAAGTTTTTCTGCCTGTTTCCATTTCCTTGAATTAAATGGGAACTGCAAACAGCAGCGTGCTGCTGGGCAGATCACCTGCGTGGGGCAGAATGGGTCTTTGTGGCTGTTTCAAAACACCATTATGCTTTTGTTTGGCTTCAAACTTGGGTTACGTGCCAATAAGGACACTTCCCCTCTCCATGGTATGTGTCTCTCTGCCGGCTTTGTTGCTCTAAAATCGATGAACGTAGCCTATGGTTGTATCTGCTGTTTAATGTGTCACAAACCTGGTAAGATAACTGATGTGCTAGTTTTACCAAAGTTTCTCAGCATGTCATGCCAGCGATGGTAGTTTTGCCTTCCCTGTGATGCAGGTAGCTGTTGTCTCGGCAATTTCTTTGCTTTTGAAGTAGAGTGCTCTGGGCTCATGAAGAGCTTTGTGCTGATATTTGAGTATCTTTTTTTCTGGTCTGTGGTCTTCAGAGCAGACTCTGTAGATCTCAGTAGGGCACACTCAGTCACCGAGCTGTGCCATCGTCTAGTCCAGCCCTGCACAGAGCAGGGGCAGCTGGAGCAGTCGTGTTGGTTTTGGTATCTCTGGGGATGGAGACTCCGTGCCCTCCCTGGGCAGCCTGCTGCAGCGATTGACCACCCCCACAGTACAGGAGCTTTTTTCTTGTGTTTCAGGGGAATTTCAGTTTGTGCCCGTTGTGTCATTTTCTGTCACTGAGAACAGACTCTTGTCTTTGCTCCCTCCCGTCAGGTATTGCTTCACAGAGATCCCCTTGAGCCTTCTCTCCCGAGGGCTGAGCAGTCCCAGCTCTTGCAGCCTCTCCTCTTCAATCTTAGAAGTATTAAGGGTGTCAGAACTGGCTTTGTGTGAAGCAACATACTGAGTGGTGAGTCATGGGGACTTGGGCTTGCGCTCTTGGCAGCGTGCAGGTGCTGGGTGTAGCAGCATTGCCTTGGGATTCACAGCCAGAGCCCTCCTGGTTTTGAGCCCTGAAGCCTGTTAGTAAAGGACCAAGCCCAAGCCCTAGACTGGAGGGGGAGATGTGGCTCCTGAAAGGCTCCTGAGGGCTTACCCCGTTCTGGTTTGTGACTGTCTCCTGTGAAGCTGCTCCACTCAGCATCTGTTCTGAAAGATCAAACCGGCCAGGGAAAACAACTCCTCAGCCCTCACTTAGAAGGTGAAGAGCTGGCCCTGTGACTTTGTTCTGGAGACTGGTTTTCTGTGCCCAAAGCCTCAACTTTCTGGTTGCAGCTTGAGCCATGGCCGCTGTGCTGCTGACAGGTAGCTCTGGGGAAGCACCTGGCAGCACGATCCTGATGTTCAGTTTGTGTCGTGGTGGTGGGCAGCACCCCAGGCAGAAGCTGTCCCTGGGGCTGAGGCCAGGCCAGCTCTTGCAGCTCTTTATGAGACGTCACGTTTGACAGGTGTGCAGATGATGGATGGGGCCACTTCCTCCTCACTGTGCTGCCGTGGCCGCCGTCTAGAGCTCTGATTGTTATTTTAGTTCCACAGAATTAATGCCTTCAACTTGGCTCGTCATCCAGAATTTAAACAAGGTGCTTCTGTTCTTCCCTATTCTACGTACTTTGGTTTTTTTGATTGCAAATTAACCTTTTGGCATTAAGGACCTTGGAAAATTTTGAATTTTAATCTTGCAGAGTGAGTTCTTGGGAGGCAGAAAGGGCTTGTGTTAGCTCACCTGAGGAGTCATTACACCTGCATTTCCCTGCCCGTTTGGTGTGTGAATGAGGTTATGAGTGATCATCCCCACGGCCTCGCACATCAAAGTTAAACTTTTATTCTCTGCCTTTTTCTGTCTGCAGGCTCGCGGGTAGCAGCTGCAAGTCTGGATGAGAGTGTGTCTAAGAGGCTGTGAGGAGGTTTGCTAACTGTGGCAGTTACTAATGGTCCGAACGGGCTCTCGTGAACCAGGTCGCAGGTTTAGTTGGAAACGGCACATCTGTCTGGTTGTGTCTGGCTCAAGGAGCTGTTTATTCCTTCTGTTTGTGCAGTCACTCTCCAGGTGCAGAATTCCCAGAGACTTCTTGACTCACACAGAGACTCTTTTGGTGGCATGGGGACACTGCACAGATATTTGGGCCATCTTTTTAAAAGAAAAAAACCCATACTTAATAGCTTCCTGTGGTTTACTCTTAAGTTTGGCTTCTGTGGAACCGGAACAGAGTTACTGGAGGCTGCACAGAATTGTTTTCTCAGAATCTCTCTGGGATTTTCTCTTCACTTTCCCACTTTGTACATGTCCACTGGTGTGGGTTTTATTTATTTTTCTTTAAATACAGGGTAGTTTGCTTAACCTTGAAAGCTAGCTACTGCGCTGCTCAAGAAGTTCAACACATTGTTAGGTTTGGGTTGGGGTTTTTTTGTTCCCCCCTGCTGTTATATTGTGTGTTAAACTGAACCGATGGGCAGCCAGGCTCTGCAGCGTGTCTCTGGGCACAGCACACTGTCGATTCTCAGCCTTGACTTTCAACCCCTGTGTTTATACTCTGCTGACAGAGGTGAAAGCAGCAGTAGTGATGCAGTGAAAGCTTGGCTGCAGTGACAGATGATGCCGTGCGATGCGCGGAAGGCCCCTCTCCTTTGACCACAGCATTCCTCGTGCCAGACCACACCTTTCTGAAGGAGGCTGTGGAACGTTTTCCTGTGTTTTCTGGGAAACAAACGAAGGTTACAGACATCAGCCCTCTCCAAATACCGATGGGGGGAATGCTTATGAAAAAAGAATTAAACATGCTTTTCGTCTTTACTGCTCCTGAAGAAGCAGGAGGTCTGATGTCCCACTGCAATCGCCAGGTCTTCGTGTGGCCCATTGGACGTGTCAGGTTGTGCCGCATCTACAGACTGGCTTTGGGCCGCAGAGTTCCTTGGGGGGAACTGTGGCTCGTGCTCCTGGTGCGCTGTGTACATGTGTCTGGACTCATCAAAAATGAGTTATGGCAAGATTTGCAGGGGTTGTCGAAAGCAGGTGTAGTCGTATAAACGGCGTGAAAGGATGAGGTGTGTTTTGTCACTCTCTGGTTACCACAGGGTTAATGGTTGTTAATTGTGGTGAATTAAATATAGCACAAATCGGAGAAGAATGATGTAGGTTTTGAGGGTTTAAGCAGCATTGTGCTATTGTCCCAAGCAATGATTTTCTGCGGCTCGTATTTCATTTCTGATAATAAGAGGATATCCTTTGACAAGAGTGAATGTTTCGCATTGAAATGTCACAACGTGAAATGTATTTGGCAGTCCAGACCTGCACACTGTGTTCTGTGAAGAGAGCCCTTCTGAACGGAGGGAGGAGGTTGTGATGCAGTAAAAGAAAATGAGGATTTTGAGCAGCGTATGGAATATAACAAAGTGGTCTTGAAGTTGGGGAGTTGAAGTGTTTCCTCTGTAAATTGGTGCATCTTCTGTTTTCTCCTTCATAAGACCTTCTGCCTTTTGTCGTTCCGGTTTCAGTATTTGCTGAGGGAGCAGTTGGTCAGTATTAGAAGTTCATACATTGTTTAAATAATATATAAAATAATTGCCGATGTTCTGATAGTATTCAAAAGCTGAACCTTTAATTGAGGAAATGAAAATTTTACAGCTGCTGGAACAGATGCAGGCCATAGCGTTGACCCGAACGCGTCTGGTCTCTTCATCAATTGGTGATCCCACCAAGAGAGCAAAATGTGCACCTCAGATAAACACCAAAACAAAGCCGTGACTTTCCAAGGACACTTTTTCAAAGCTCTGAGGTCGTACATAAAGCTTTCACAGAAACTCAGCACTCCACAGAAATAGTCCCAGCGTGTTCTTTCACTTTCTGGGACTGAAGCCAAATTATATGCAACTACCTAAACAATGGGGGAAATTAGAAAAGAAACTAGGTGGGACAGTGATAAGCCAGTTAGTGAACTATGTAGAGGAAATGGTCTCTTAAAAATGCTTTACATAATGGGGATAAAGTTCAGTTTTTAAAACGAATGGTTTCTCTTTAGAACTTTGTGTTAGAAGATGGTTCTTGATGACTCAAGGGACTTGTGACAGTGGACAATATATATTGTTGGCCTCATGTGAGATATTAAGACGTGCACTGAAATACAGTGACTTAATGTGAAATCCTGGTGGAAAAGTGCTACAGCCCAGCTTGGGTGAGTCTCCCTGCTGCTGGCAGCGTCTGCCAGGTGAGGTTCCTGCCCAAGCAAGGGGTCTCGTTTGCAATAAGTGGGGCTTTGGACCATTAAGTTTAGGAGCCGTCGGTCAGGACCTAAGGTCTGGATGGAGCTGGTCACTTGTCCTTGGATTTGGGTGCTTTGCAGAGTCCGTCGGCAGCAGCAGAGGTAGAGTTAGGGAGCTGTGCTTTAGATACTCTGGAGTTCAGAGTGGCAGCAGCCCTCTGAGGACCGCTTAGCAGACCCCAGCGTGTCTGAGCCCTGGCAGGATGGAGCGGGGGAAAAGGCGGCCTAAGCTCTCCCCTAGCAGTTGCTTCGGTCTGAGCTTACGGAAGGTGTTGACCTGAGCCCTAGGCTGGCCATCACTGTCAGAGAAGAATGTGAAGATGTGTTGATCGGCCCTTTTCAGTGCTTTAGCTCAGTTTCGACTTAATAAATCTTGAGCTGCTTTGGCTCAGAGATGTTGTATATTACAGAGCTAGAGTGGTTTATGTTTGATTTTTGGCCTCCAGTATGGGTTCGTTGTGGGAGGATGATGATACTCCTCTGCTATGTTGTTGATTCATACCTTTCTTCCAAAAGCTGTGATCTGTAACAAATGGCTGAGAACTGGGAGGTGTGGTGGAGATAGTCCGGGAGCAGTCGTTTCAAACAGTGGCAGCTGATGACCTCTGACGTGCATGGGGGGAAGTGATGACGTATGGCACGTGTGCAGGACATTGGCCCCTTGTCTGGAGCCATGGAGTGTGGACATCCTTGAGCCTGACATCAGCAGTGGTGGTACACCAGTGCTCTCGCCTCGATGTCCCAGCTGTTGCCAGGCTCCTCGGACAAGCAGTTCAGAGCAATCCAGCAGAACTTCTCCTTTTCTATAGCCAAAGTCTCAGAGGCATGCTCCGAGCTGCAGAGGAGGCCACGGAAAGCCAAGAGAGCCTGGGAAGAGTCAAGAAAAACAGCAGAACAGTGGCACCCGTGTGAGGTTTGGCCCAGAGGAGAGCCCTCCATGGGAGGTCATGGGGAAGGTCCGAGGCTGCAAACCTGCTGTCCCCCGAATGCAGGAAGGTGAAGCCACGCTCAGAGGTGCTGGGGTGCGTGAGTTGAAGAGGATGTACTGGGAAGACAGGGGAGACTTTGGTAAATGGTTAATCTGGGATGTTACACAGAACTTTGGGCTCCTCCAGCAGCAAGCTCGTGCTCTTTATTACAGGCAGGTCCAAGAAGCAAGATTTTCCCTGACTCCTTGTGAGTGAGTGTTCACCCTCAAAAGACATTGGCAAAATGAGATGGGCTGTAGCTCACTTCTCATGCCAGCATCGAGGAAAAAATGCACAATGCATGTGCCAGAGCTAAGTATGTAACACGCAGCAAGCTGGGCTGATTAAAGGTCACTGGCTGTTCACGTGAAGCCAAGAGAGAATTTAATCTGCCTTAAAATAAACAAATTCAAAGAGACATTGGCTCCTTTCATTTTTAGATCGAGGCCTGGTACTCACACTTAACGTCAGCTTTTTTCTCTCTATTTTAAGGTGATGTGTTTGCCTTAGGCAAAAAAGGGGAGGTGGGTATGGAAGTGACAATGATGGTCCAGAAAGGAAGAGTTTGCTCTTGGGTGATTGCCTTTAAGTGCCTAGAAGAAACTAAGCCTGCAGAAAAGTGAGACAGAGCTGGGGAACTGCCTGAGTCCCAGGAGCTGCTGCGCTCTCCTCACCGCGGAGGCATGGCTAAGTGGAGGAAACGAACCCTCTTCACACCCTGGCACGTCTGCCAGCCTGCTGCATCCCCAGCACTTTGGCTTCGGGACTTTAATGGGTTCGCTATAAAAATCTACTTGTCTGGAACTGATGTGTAAAGTCTTCAGGTAGAATAATGACCTTTATTAAAGAAAAGGACAAAGTTGTCTTGGATTTGGAGTCTGGAGATGTGTTTTGCTTTGTCTGGCCTCAGTAAAGGTAAATATTTATGAGGTAGTGAAAAGGCAGAAAATTCTGAAGAAATGCGCAGAATTATTCTAAATTCTGAGATCTCCTTGGGCCCCCGAGGCTAAAGTGTGTAGAAACAACATACGTAATGAAGTCGCTGTTTCTGTTCTAATTCCTTTTCTTCAGTTTAAAGACTAATCATTCAGTGGTAAAAAGAGCTTAGGAGTTTTCATCAGGGGAAAAAAAGAATGGATTTAAAATAAGAATTCAGTTGGAAGTCAAAATTTCTTTTGCTTAGTTGGAAATGGCTTTTGATGATTACCTCAAGTCAAAATCAAGCAATTGCTCACTTTGTAAAAGAACTGATGTCCAAGAGAGACACGATGCAGAGGACCATTTCGCTGGGGGACTGGCCTGGAGCAAATTCTGAAACAAAGGGCTTTTAGCTACAGCCAGAGAGTTCCTAACGCCGCAGCCTGGTGTGGCACCATTCCGTATGCGCGTCCTCAGTGTCCCGGCGTGATGGCAGCGGGAGAGCTGGACTCTGCTGGTTCGTGAGTGGAGAGCCCATTCACACCTACCCGGAGTGGGGGGAGGCTCTCACTCATACTAGGACGTTGTGTGCTTGGTCTTGAAGCGACTTGGTCGGCACAGACGGGATTGTGCATGCAAATTAAGAACTCGCGTTATTGTTCTGAGTGTTGGCCAAATTTTTTCACTTTGATTGTTTTGCTTGTGACAAACGTGGTGATAAATGATGATAACACTATGTTTTTCAAGGCAAGGACGTACATCGTGTTCAGGCATCAAACCCGTTCTGTGTCTATTTTAGGGGACTAAAAGCACACAAATAGCCCCTTGTCAACCCCCTTCCTTTTTTGTTTGAAATGTAACTGGGACATTGGGGTAGGATTGGAAGTGTGGAAATAACTCACTCCTTGGGCATCCCGTGTGTGTAGCGAAAATTAGTTTTTGATGGACTTACAATTTTGAGACTAAATAACCCAGTGGACTTCAAACCATTCCCCAGTGTGTTCTGCCACATAACGGATCCAGCAGACAGTCGCGTTACCAAGACACAGCCCCATTTATCCCGTGCTCTGAGGAGACAGTGAGCCTCTCCCTTCCACCAGCTGAGTCCCTGGCCTTCCTCGCCTCGCCCCAGCACTCGCACAGGGGGCTGGGGCTTGGGCTCTGCCTGCTCCTCTTCCACTTGGCCTGAGCTTTTGTATGGGGCACTGGTGCCGTGGTCTGTGGGATCACGGCTGTGCTTTGCTGGGCTGGAATCTGCCCTGTGAGAATGAGTATTTTGGGGCTGTTTTTCCTTGATATGGGTTTTGAACAGACGTATAACTGCATTTTTATCTGGGTATGAAGTTATGACTCGGGAGGCATATTTTTACGGTGTAAGTCTTCTGTCTTCTAACAAACAGGGACTAATTTTGTTGTAAAACCTTTAAAGTAAGTCCAAGAGAACTGGTATCCAAATGCTATCCCGTGGTTTACACTCAAATCTCCCGACTGTTTGGGTAACATCATTTGTTGTGTAGTTTCTGCAATAACCTACAGATTGTTGGAGCTGACAGGCATCTCTTCAAACAGATATTTTCCAGAAAACAACATTTGCCAACTTGTTGGTTGATTTCCGCAGCCCCGCAATTTGATGTACACTTGAGAACTTTGCAGTACTTTATATCACGGAGCCTGAAAGTTGTTTATCAATATTTATCAATAATTGACCAGAGTATTATGTTGCCTTAATTTAGATTTTATTGAAAGTGGACGCAATTTTCTTATTTAAAATACGGGCTGAAATCTTTCAAATCCTCTCCAGAGAAATTGCCTGGGCCTGTGAACGTAAAGCTCTCACAGTTACCAGCAAGCAGGCACGAACAGAGAGAACTGGCTTGGATGTTAAATAGCGAAAGAGAGACCCAGCGGTAATGCTGAGAATTGCATGATGCAGAGACAGAACTTTCTGGACCGTGCTGTTGGTTGAAATGATGTCCTGTTGCCAGTGCTGTGTGGCGGGGTCTGTCTCTTTGCTAAGTAGAGCCCGACCTTGCTGTAGGTGTTGCTAAAGTAATTGACTTCTGATTTATTTTCCCCTTCAGCTCCAGTTCAGACATTCTGAGAGATCTGCAGGGGTCTGAGACATGTTCAGCGTCCTCTGACAAGTAAGTAGAATGTGTGAGTGGTCACGTCCTCGCGATCGATTTCAGTCAGTACTTTCCACTTGGTGGAATCCTACGTGTTTTCTGTGGGAGGAGCAAATGCCTCTGAAAAGGCAGGTTCATGTGGGAGGTGTGGGAGACACAGCTTGGTCAGCGTGTTTGGATCCTTGGAAAATAATACCTGGGCACTCCAAGGATCTGCAGGTGACCAGGTGAAAAATCATTGTTCTAAGGCATCTACATGTATGAATGCATATTTAAAGAAAAAAAAACAAACAAAAAAGAGGGAACTGATTTTATGGAAAATTAAATTATTTCGAAGAACTCATTGCAGCCTCATTTACTGAGGGAAAACTTAGGTTTTGACAATTCTGTGCTTCCTGTAAGGAGAAAATTTAACATCTGATGCGATTTTGATTGTCCATGTAGTGCCTGGAGTACATGGCTTCTATATGACTTCTGGCTTTAATTTTGTGAGTAGTAGATAGTCTACGGTACACATTAAAAACATCCTGTTTTGAAGTGTTTGTGTAAAAGCGAACATCAAGGCTGACTGTTTTCATCTTCCCAGTTGTAGCGTCCATCTCTTCGGAGACTGCCACCTCCGCACTTGCAGACAGTGGACAGGAGTTTCTTTATCAGCAGACAGTGACTTGAGCTTAATTTGGTGATGGTACAATCGAGTTATTGTCTATTATTTTTTGGTACTCCCTGAACTCACTTCTGGAGCTGCCAGTTGGCAGAATCGTTTTCTGCAGTACAGGAGATGATATGCTTAAGGGTGGCTTAAGGGTTTAGCATCTGGGGGCTCTTGCGTGAGTTGGGAAAACTCGTTCCGTAGTGGAAGAAGAAATGGGAATGTCCGTGATGAAAATGGTGCTTGAGTTTAACGGAGCATCTTCA
>NW_010414467.1:40594-44894 GCF_000710305.1 Buceros rhinoceros silvestris
GGAATGGATGTTAACACCAGTTGTGATAACACCTTTTCCCTTCACCCAGGAAACTTCCCAGTCCTGTGGTGGTTTGTCAGAGTTGAGTGGTGATCAGGTTTGGCCGGGTCAGTAAGTGCAGAAGTGTGTTAAGTAAAGCAGATCTACCTCTCCCACGGGAGTTACTTGTCCAGGTCATGGCAGGGCCGTATCCTGCAGCGTGCTGACTGGCTCGACATGTCAGGTGAGGGCTTGGCTTTGGCAAACTTGCCGTGGGAAGGCACAGGTCAGCACAGCGAAGAGCAGACTGATGGCAGGTCTCATAACCAGCCCCGACTATAGAGGTTGAGATACGCTGGAAAGATGCCCTCTCCCTTTGCTTCATGAGAGGTGTTAATCAGGTATGTGGGACATAGAAGCTCCAGATTTTGACTGTGTTTTAATACGCTCTTGACCATAGGATAGTTACCACTCTGCTGTGGGCCAGTGTCAGCATCAAAGTTGGAAATGGGCAGAAGATAAACCAGTAAGGCCAGCCTTGAACTAAGTGAGGTTTCTGCTTCAGTCTGTGTCCCAAGTAACTTGTTCTTCCAAGGGCCCTCGTAGTGTGCAAGTTCTTGATCACAAACAAAAAAAGAATCCAAAGACAGGAGGAAGGTGCAGCTGCTGAGAGATGCTCTTTGTAAAGTGACGCACAGGCAGTTTGAATGTTGTTTGTTTGCTTATGTTGTGTTGGAGTTTAACCTTCCAGATACTTCCACTGTTGGCTCTGGCTTATATTGCTGTCTTGCTGCTGCGGTACATGAAACGTTTGCCAGCGGGTGGGCAGCATCAGAACTAAGGTTTTTCCGGGTAGAACAAAACCCCGCGGCTCAAACTCCTGTACTAGTTGCTCCTTTCCATGAGCTGTTCGAAGTTTCTTGCTGATCCAGGATGTTGTGCTGTTTTCAGTGGGAACGGTGTTCTGCTGAGCATTTTCATTTGCATGACAGACCTCCTAAAGAAGCACTGAAGATTCGTATTCTGCATTTAGAAGAAATAGTCTATTTTTTGAAGCTCTTAATGAAAACTGAGACATTACATAAATTCCCTCCAGTCTTTTCTCGTTTCTACTAATGGTCTTGTTTTGACACAGAGCGATGAGAAGACAGTACTCAAAAGTAAACCCAAGTATTTGCTATTTACTTGTAGAAGTGCACAAATGGAGCAGTGTAGGAATATTTTAGTGGCGCTTTGGAGTATATGTTTAGCAAAACCTTCTTTCCTGAAACTTACTCAATTTCAATGTTCTCTGAGCTTTCAAAAGCATTTTTTTCCTTGCTTTTCTCATCTGTTAAGGAACAAATCCCATGGCTGTGTGGTGATATACTTAGGATGGCAGAAGCTGGTGTTGCTCAGGACCTGATGAAATTGAGACAGTATTTCATGCTCTTGGTGAGCTTTTATTGAACTCCTCACAGTTCGTTGATGCGGGTATCAAATAGGTCATTGGTGATGCCAGTGTTACTGCGGGTCTGGGACACTTCCTTGGGCAGTATCCGATGGGAATAGCTAAAAACTGATGTGGCCTTTGAAAGGCTTTTACAGCGCCTGCCATTCCGTCACCGCTCACTTTCTCTCCTAAGTACAGCTGCAGCTTTTCCTTGGAGCTTTTAATGACATTCCAAAAATGATACCTGGTGGATGTATTTTCTATTTGACTTTGAGTGGAGAAAATAATAAAAAAAAAAAAAAGGAACAAAAAGGACAATCAGACATTAATTGTGCACTGTTGCGATTCAAGATCCCTGCCTACCTCAAAGTGTACCTTGGTGTTGCGAGAAACAAGCTCTCTCCATCCCTAAGGTAGGCAGGGTGCTGGAAACGTCACTGCGGCCTATTGGTACCCGCCCTGACCTGAGCTGGGGATAAATGACTGTAGGGTGTAGCCAGGATCTTCTTGTCCCTGGACGAGCGATCCTCGTTATTACAAAATGCACCGTAAGGTATGGGAAGGGATCTGGCTTACCAAATACTGACATTTGCACATTTCCCTAGAAGGTCAAGTACATTTGCTCTGCATTTTTAATATTGGTGGCACTGTGCCACGCCACCAGAGCATCCACGTCTGGGAACACAAAAATGTTCTCACCCTAATTAAAATGAACACAAACCAAAGTTGAATCTATTTTAAAACCCCAAAGCAATCACTCTTGTGTCCTTACTGCACAAGGAGATGTGCGCGAAGAGGCCGTGGGGCTCCTGGCTGTGCAGCTCTTGCCAGCCCCTCACACGTGAGCGTCCCAGCCGGGTTTGGGCTCTCGCTGTGCGGTAGCACAGGTACGAGTACCACTGAGCACCTTCCTCGCTGGTCTGTGCCCCTCCGTGTCCTGTCACTCCCACCTAGTGACTGTATTTCCCCTCTTCAGCCTTCTGAACATCTTGCATCCTCCACAAGTGCACCGTAACACAGTGGAGCCTCATTAACCAGCCCGTTTTTGGCCGTTACTCCCGTTCTGGTGAAATGTCGCGCTCTCCAGCGGAGCGGCTCCTGTGCAGGTACGTGTTTTCTCAGAGGTGTTATGCGTTGGCTTTTATGCAAATTCTATACTGGCATTGGAGGCACAGGCTGCTCTGAGAGTCCTCTGGAGTCACCAGTGCTGGTCCTGGGCGCAGATTCTGTCTCTTTGGCCAACCTAAAATACTCCTTACCATGAGTTAGTTACCGGTTTATTTTGGCTTCACATTACTAAAAGGTGTACTTAATTTCCCCAGTTTTTCAGTTTCCTCTTTTTAATTTTTATTTGCATGGAAAATAATTGATTAATTCCTCATTTAATTCAATATTATTTTTTTCTAATGTTTGCATCCTATCTTAAATTCAGCAAAACAGAAAATATGAGATGTTTCATTATAGAGCAAAATCTGATATAATAAAAGGACAGTAGAAAGTGGTGTCTGTGAGGTCATCTATAAAGTGGAAGATCTATGATTCTAAATACTTATAAATAGAAGCAGGATTGTAAAAGTATTTGTGGAAGTAAAAATAAAAATCAGTTGTCCTCAAGCACTTTAAGCTCAAGTAAATAGAATTATTTTGTCAGCGGGATATTTGGTATGAGACGAAGGCTGCTACGGAGAGTTTACTTTGCCATCGCAAGCTACAGGGACATTTGGGAGTGCTTTCAGATAATGTTTGCTGGTTTAACTGGGCGGTCAGGTTTAGGGTTTTATTTACTGGAGGAGGGAGAGCACTGACCCGAGACAGGGACCGGGGCTGTGCCAAAGCAAACACGGACAGTGCAAATGCAGCTTCAGAACATGCCGTACAAGCCCATCAGGGTAACGGGTACTTGGCTGCGGGTGTTTGGGCTGGCGTCGCTGCCTGGCCAGCCCGCAAGTGCCCGCTGCGCTCTGGCCCCTTCCCTGGGACACGTGGCACTAAGAGACGGTTACCTCCCCAACTGCTGATCGTGGTATAGCTACTGGAGTTCTGCCGCCCATCCCTTTATCACACTTTCTGGGGCATAACCTGTGGAGATGCTGTCACATGGTGCTGTGCCCTGGAGGGTGGCTGAGCAGGGTCAGAGTCCTCTCGGAACCTGTCGTCCAGAGCTCACCCGGATCCCTGTGAGGAAAACGCCCATCAGCACTGAGAGGCTGGAGGGTAACGGTGCAGAGCAAACTGGATCAGCCCCGAATATTCTTTCTCTGTATTAATTATATAATTGCATTTGAAATAATTTACCGGGTCTCAAGAACTACATCATGTCAGTTTGCTGTCAGCCTATAGACGGGGTGGTTGAAGCTCCACCTCAGCAGTTCGTTAGTCATCAGGTGCTGCAGTTCCTCCTAAACCGTGCCAGTGTGATCTGCCAAGATCATCAGAGGATCACAGACTGGTTGGGTTGAAGGGACCTTCAGAGCTCACCCAGCCCAACCCCCTGCAGGGAGCAGGGACATCTGCCCCCAGAGCAGGTGCTCAGAGCCCCAAGGGCCAACCTGACCTAAGAAATGGCCCTGGTCAGTGTGTGCATTTCTGCTCTTTACAGCCAAAAAAGGTTCTCTGGGCAGGTGCAGCGATTCATTTTAGGCAAAGAAACTGTGTTTAATGTCTCTTTAGCTTTACTTAACTGTGGTTAGCTTTGGAGCAAAACCTTTTCGTTGTTTTGTCAGGGCAGTCTTGCCTTCAGGAAGTGCTTTGCAGACCATGGGGAGTTATTTTGTTCACCAACTCATCCATCAGCTGTGGCCACTGGGAGCAGTACTTCAGCGGTGAGGGGCCAGCAGGGTGGTCTTGTTTGTGGAAGCTCCATGACAAGGCCATGGCCATTTGGGGCTC
>NW_010414467.1:45023-50632 GCF_000710305.1 Buceros rhinoceros silvestris
TGACAAGCCCGTGGCCATTTGGGGCTCCAGCTGGCTCGGAGCGCTGTGAGGCTGCTCTGTGGCCATGGGCTGGCAAAGTGCCCTGGGACAGGAACAGCAAAGGTGATTGATTGTCGATATGCTGCATCAGAAGAGTTGTCCATCCAGCTCAGAATCCTCCATTCGTCCATGGCCAAAGCCGTGTGCTCTGGAGAAGGGTTGGTGTGGTGTGTCACCTCCATGTCTTACCCTGTCCCTGAAGAGCTGCTGCTCCAACGTCCTTCATCAGGGGTCATAACGACCTCCCCACCGAGGTTACCTACCCTCTGCTCCACCACACAACTGCAGAGCTGGATGGAGGGAGGAAAACTCTCCTTGACCTACAACAGAAGATACAACCCATATACAAGAGTTGGGTACGATGGGTACAAAGAGCAACAGCTCCCTTGGGTTTGCTTAAAAATAGCTGCTTTAGAGCTTAATTTAAAAGAAACAATAACTTGCATGGGGCACTCTCTGAGGCTGAGTGCAGGGGATGGGAATTGGGGAGCTGGGAGGAACTGGCCTTCACTCCCCATGCGTTGTGGAAGGCACACCAGTGAGATTTGTGGGCTGGGGAGGGTCATTTGTGCACGCCTGTCGTCTCTTGCTTCCACAGGAACGTGTGTTGACTTGTGTCAACTGAATGTGTCTCTGCCGTCTCCCGGGTGCAGCCTGAGTCTGGTTGTGCTGGGACTGGTGCTGACCTGCCTGGATGTGGTTGGTGGCTCAGGGGCAGGAGCTCTGTTCCGTGGTGCTAAATGGAGTCGTTTCTGTTCATCTCTCTACGTGTGTTTCTTGTGGCAGTCAACAGAGACCCGGGCTGCGGCACTGAGATTTTTCCGTGGTTATTTTCAGTTGTGAATTCCCAGTCCAAGCCAAATGAATCCAGTGATGGATTTCCTAGCCAATGGCAGACAAGAGTGCCTGGATAAGGAATGTTTAATTAGTAATAGCTATTGATGGGTGAGCGATAGCTTTCATGTCAACACTACGTGGAATTTTAAGCTCCGAGGCTGAATGATGGCAATTAGCTGCTTAATTTAAATAGAGTTGGTTTAACATGTTTTTTCTTTAAAATTAACTCTATGACTAAAAAGAAAACACTTCTTTGAGTTTCCAGTGGCAAATTCTTTGTCCATAAATGAGAAGAGCCCCTGGCAAACGGAGCCTGTTTAAAGACGGGAGTCCCACACGCTTTCCTTCTTGGGTAGCGGTGACCAGAACCCCTTGTCCTTTGCCTCGGTGACGGTGCTGCTGAGGATGGCTCTGCTTCAGGTCAGCCTTTTCTGATCTAACGTGATCGTGGTTCCGTCGGTGCCAGGAGCCCTTCTCATTTATGCACGAGGAATTTGAAAGGTGGCTGCTGCTCCTTCCAGTTCCAAACTGGTCCCTGGTGATGGGGGCAGAGGCACCGCGACTGCCCTGTCCCTGCGGGCTCGGAGTGAGTGGGGTGGTTCCTGGGTGCCATCATCATCTTTGAGCAAGAGCAGGGAGCAGTGTTTCTGACCATCCTCAGTATCACATACCTGTGTACGTGCCCGCCTGCTGCTTTGATACAGCCTGCAGAGTCTGCCATGTTTTCAGCATCTGCAAAACTGTACAGTAATTGTTCTTTTTTTTCAGCGGCAGTGCTCTGGATCTGAGAGTTGGCAAAAGAAAGTCGCGTCGGCCCCGAACGCCAGCAGATGATCAACTGCTCCCCAAGAGCAAGCGGAAGAAGAGCTAGCGCTGTGGTGGGGTGGAGCGGAGAGCTGTGTGGAAGGTGTAACGCCGACAGCGCTGCTCAGTTTCTCCCAGCTTTTGGTGTATCTGGATACTTAATAAAACGCTGCGTTTTCCCATAGCTGCCGTTCAAACTGCCTTACAATAACCAGGTTGGTGTGCTGACGTGTTTTGTTTAGAGCACTTGGCCCATCCAACTCGGAGATGGAGCATCAAGTGCCGGGTCCTGGAGCCTGGGCTGGCTCTGGCACATGGGGCTGTGCGTGGCCACTACTCCGGCTCCTGTCGCACGGCAGCGGCTCTGCCCTCTGGGAAGCAATCACGGAGTCGGATGCTGCTGCTCCAGGTACCTGGATCAGCTTGGGGAGAGGTGTGGGGAGCTGAGGGACAGGGCAGGTTTCTCTTCTACAGAAAGATGCTTTTGTGTTTAAATATCTGTGTAAACTTACTAGTATGTGTCATTATTTCAGTTCAAAGTCATTAAATTTGACTGAAATTGGAAGGTTGTTGGACGTGAAATATTCTGGCTTTAAAATAGATACTAGCGTTATAAAGCCTTATCTGTTGTAGGAGATGATGAAGATTTGTAATAAAATAATGCAATGTAATAAAATTAAAGTAAACCTGAATGACGGGATAAGAATCGAAAACCAGAGCTGGTGCGAAATGTTCAGAGGTGTTCTCGAGGTGTTCTTGCTAGGCCTGAGCTTTGGTTGCAGCTGCTCATCGGCTGATCATCGGGACCTCTGCAAAGTACAGGATCTGTTTGAGATTGAGGGTCATGAGTCTTTTGGCTTTAGCCTGGAGCTGTAAGGGGGGCTGGAGTTCTGCTGTCAAAGTATTCCTCCTCAAACCCTCGCTCCCAGCAAGGTTTGGGTTTAGAACGGGCTAGCTCTGCGGCGAGTGTAGACTGAGATAGCTCCACCCAGGTGAGCAGATGTGGAGGAAGAAGAGAGCGCTTTTCTGTTTGGTTTCTGCTAAAAGCCAACCTTGTGAAAGAGAGTGAGGATTGACCGCTGCGTTTCAGTTTGCCTTTAAATTACAACAGTCAGGAGAAGCCAGGTCTAAACTTGGTGAAGAACTAAACTTAGAGAAGAATAAAAGAGCTTCCATGCGTAATGGTCAATGAGTCTGAAGTTCACGTAGAGCGGTTGATGTCAGCTGCTGAGCGTCCCTTGGAGGGTTTTAGTGTTACGGTTTTTATTGTGGTTTAATTACACTTGAGTTTGCAGCGCTTTGTTTTCTTTAACGTGATGGTGATATCCGCTGCCATGCACAGAAAAGAGCCCAAACCCCGCTGTCAGTGCGATGGGAGCGTGAGGTGTAGCTGTAGAGAGGTGTGGGGCTGTACCTTGAATAACCCAGAGATGCTGCCCTTGCTCCACCCTCCCCAGTTGTGACTCTGGGCAGTGCGGGTGGGCTCTGCCTCGGTGAGGCAGACAAGCCCTGTCTGCCAGCCCAGAGGCGCTGCCTGGGTCTAACCCTCAGTCCTGGGTTGAAGCGGGGGTGGGCCTTAGGGCTGGTCCAGCCTTAGGGCTGGTAGCCCTCCAGAGTGGCTCAGGATGGCCTTGGCCAAGGGCAGCCTGGGAATCGCAGTCCGGGCTCTGCATGCTGTGTGAGGCCCGTAACTCCGGGATTGCTGGAGAACCAGGATCCCCCAGTGCCCAACGACTGGCGAGCTTCCCTTTTTCACATGGTGAGGGGGCTGTAAGTGCAGCTAGGAAGAGAAGATGCTTCTGGTGTTGCTTGGGAGCCGGGTGCCACTGGCAGAGGTACACTTGTGGTTAGCAAGTACTGACGTGAGGTGAAAGTGTACTTCAATACCTGCTAAAGAGAAATTTAAGGGAGAGGGTTTGTGACCATCCAGAGCAGCGCGAGGTGGGAAAGGGCTGTTGGGGCCATGGAGGTCCTCTGTGAATTCCATTGTTTTATGTGTATATTAGGATCACAAAAGAACAAGAACCATTTCTGGGCTTCTGTTGACTCATCTAAACTGTTTTTTTGGCTCGAGTTAACACATACTGGTCTGCATCCAGCGTGGGCATCTGCTAGTGAGTGCGAAATGTCTTGCTGTCCCTTCGCAGTTCATAAAGCACCTTCTGGTAAGGAGGATCGGGGTGGAAAGTGGCTGAAATCCCAGTTCACCCACATTGAAAATGAGACTCGAATGTCCTGCCAGCGTTTCCTTTGGACACGGGGCTGCTGGGATTTCGGGAAGGTTCAGGCCAGCGTCCGCAGCAGCTGTGGAGGCCTTCCAGGGTGTTGCTTCAGGCGCGTGGTGGCAGTGGAGGGCGGCTGGAGCCTCGCAGGTGCTTTCACAGCCGTGATGTACCACCAGTGCTGGCTGTTCACACACCTGGGAATCTGGGACCGTGCTGGGTCACAGGGTGCTGAGGTGCAACGGTGTTGTTGTTGTCTGGGTTTCGGAAGCGCCCAGACTCCTTTGATGGCATTTGCTGCTCTGGTTGCAAAAAGCCGTTATTCTGTTTAGCAGATGACAGCCTGCGTTTGCGCCGTGTATTCGGACCGGTGGAGAACCTGGTTCTGACTGGTGACCTTTGCATGCAGCTACTGGAGAATGCTTGGGCTCTCGCTGGGGTATTTTGTGCCTGCTAGAATAGTGCTCAGAAAAAGGAAACCCCAAAACCCAGCATCCTTCCAAAGCAGCTCAAAAGGTGCCTTGAAAGGGACAAAATAAAAATAAATAGCCTGAAATATTTCTTAAAGTTTGACCTTTTTAGTCACTCCCTGAAGGCTCCAGAACCTAAATGCCAGCCACGATACCAGACAGTACAGGCAGAACTGCTGTCTTTTGTGGGAGAAGGTTCAACTGGGAGGGTTGAGGCTGATCACCACCAAAGGAATGTTTTTCCCTCTTTTATTTGTCCTGTCTGTTCCTCTGTGCCTGCAGAGCTGGACGAGCATTGCTGGCTGTAGCGCTGGGAACGGGGCTGCTGCTGCTGGTGGGTGCTGGGTAAAATTCGTTACGTGTAGGTGAGGGTTTGGATGCTGCCATGTCTCCGCTGCCAACAGGTCTGACGCGTTCGACTGTTCATTTCCCTTTATCCCCCCATCAAACAGGCTTCATCTACAGCAGAGCTTCGCCCGATGGCGCTGGTTCCGTCGCCCAGCCCAGTTTGGGGTACAGCAAAATGCTTTGCTGATGAGCACATCACGTCCCAGGCAGGAGCCCCCGGGAGCTGCCGCGCTTGTGGGTGGCAAAGGCCCTGCCTGTGGGTGGCCGCAGCTCCGTGACTGGTCCAGCTGGCAGAACTCGGTTGCTTCTCTGTCAACGCTTCACACGAGTTTGAAATCCCCTTTCAGGGCATCTCTTGATATCAGATACAGTCTTGAATCTTCCTGGAAAAATCTCTGTGTCCTTCGTTGTGCCACAGTTTTATTGCTGATAAACTTAAAGTTGAAACTCCCAGCAAATAACTGTGTGTCCGTGGCAGAGCTGCTCGTGAGAAAAATTCTTTGCACAAAATTGTGTGAAGGCAGAGACGTGAGGAAAGTGGAAAACACCAGGAAGGCTCTAAGAGAAATTAAATTTTCAGCCTGCAGGAAGAAAGCGATGTTGGAGGTTATCGCTGGGTGACGGCCGGCTCTCCAGCTGCAGCCCAGGCTGCTTGGTTTGCTGGGATCAGTAAACGCTGCGGCCGTGTCCACCGGAGCACCAGCTGTTCACGGGCACGTAGGAGCACACACCCCCAGGAAGGCACCGAGGAATCTTCTCTTTCAGGCTGGAGTGAGAGACTAAATGAGCTCCCAACGGAGCCAGTGCGGGGTTTGAAGTTCAGCCTGGCTGGCGGGGCTGAGCCAGACTTGCGCATTCGCACACGTGAAAGGCGGGTGTGGGCAACCCG
>NW_010414467.1:50750-51654 GCF_000710305.1 Buceros rhinoceros silvestris
GCCAGCCAGACCCTCTGTGGAAGAGGGGCTGGGCAGACCAGGGCCCGAGCCCGAAACCAGCCCCGCTCCGTAAACACCCCAGGGCACAGGGGAGGGCTGGGTGAAGAGCAGCAGGGTGGGAAACCCAAGGTGCTGGCGAAATGTCGGGGGGTCGTGCTGGGGAACCGAGGGGCTGTGCGGGGAGAGCTGCGTTTCCTGCCCCTGGCCAGACCCTCTGTGGAAGAGGGGCTGGGCAGACCAGGGCCCGAGCCCGAAACCAGCCCCGCTCCGTAAACACCCCAGGGCACAGGGGAGGGCTGGGTGAAGAGCAGCAGGGTGGGAAACCCAAGGTGCTGGCGAAATGTCGGGGGGTCGTGCTGGGGAACCGAGGGGCTGTGCGGGGAGAGCTGCGTTTCCTGCCCCTGCTCCTTACGAACTGCTTGTTTCCAGCAGGGTTTCAGCAGTCACACCACCGCCTCCAGAGAGGGCTTGGGCTTTGCTTTGGTGACTCTTACGGTTTTCGTGCTGCTGGAAGAAACGCCTGACTGCGTTATTTGGTCATTCATAACGGCAGCTGAACCAGGGGTGTTTATTCCAGTGAAGCTCTTAATGACTGGGAAGGAAATGACTCGTGAGTAACTGTGAACAGCTGTAAAGTTGAAGACACCCGTAGATCCCTTCATGGCTGAGACAGGATGGTTTTGCTGATGGAAATACCACCCTGTTCCTCAGAAAGTTTCCTTAAAATACGTGGTCAGTCAGAAGACCTGTGCAGTGCCCCAGGTACCACCTCAGCTCTCCTCATGCTGGACTCCAGCGAGGCCAATGGTGTGACAGAGGCTCAGGGGGTCCTGAGGGCATTCCCGCTGCTCCGTCTGCACGGTGGCTCTGCAGCCCTGGTCCCATGATGACTTTGGTGGGAGCC
>NW_010414467.1:51790-56294 GCF_000710305.1 Buceros rhinoceros silvestris
GGAGAAGGAGCTGGGTCCCGGCTTCCTGTGGGGACGGCTGCCATAGAGGAAATAATTTATTAGCAAATGTGCTCGTAAAGAAGCCACGCTGACAAACCAGGCAAATCTTATTTTCAGCTGAGGAGCAGCCGCGTGGCAGTGACTCACTAGCATTCGTGATAGGAGCCACTGAGAGCTCATAAAATCATCACCGAGTGCTTTAACGGCACCGTGGTGCTGCTGGCAGCATCTCCTGCTGCCAGCAGAGCCGGGACACGGGGAACTGCCTCTGCTGCTCCCCGGGACCAGGTCCCCGCAGCAGGGAGACGCTCCTGGAACGAGGAGCCTTTCTTGTCCTCTCACAGTTGTTTTTCTGCAGGAAACCAGAGCTGTTGAGGCATGACTCCAGCCTTGCAGACAGCACAAAATCAAGACGGTTTGGTTTTGTTCAGCGCTTTGCTGTGTTTCCAGCAGAGACCCTCGTCAGGCAGACGTGCTCGTGGTGTCACCCTCACCAGTTTGGTGCTGGTGGGTCACCACGTGCTGATAGAACGGTCCAGCCCATTGTGGCTGTGCCAGCACCACTCTTCCCTGGGGAGAAGACAGGAAATTTGTTTCGGAGGGCGAGGCAAGCGGAGCGGCGAGGAATTCACATGCTTTCTCAGCTGTGGTGGCCTCTGCTACCTAACCCCACCACAACTGCACCATCCCACAGACCTCTGCTCTGTTTTGTCCTCTGCCCCTCAGGAACTCTGTAGCCACATCCCGCAACATCATCTCCCCCTGCAGCATCCCCTTGAGCTGGGCCCTCCCGCCGAGCCACTGCTGGCCTGGCACAAAACCCACAGAAACCTGAGGGGCTGGGAGAGGGACTGCGTCTCAGCCTCTCCACCCTGCCAGCCGCTCTGCTCTCCCACCAGAGAGATGCAAAGTGCCTAAAAACGTGCCTTCGTGCTTTGTTTTGAGCACAGTCACCTTGGGAAGGGGTATGACGGTGCCTGCACCCTCTGTGGCTGTCACAGATGCCTCCCGGGGAGCGCCGTAGGAGCACTGTCCCTTGACTCTGGGGCCCTGCGCTACGGCTGCCCCAAGAGCATCTCTGGCTGCTGCAGAAGGACGTGGGGCAGGAGGAAAAGCATCAGCCTTGGGCTCACCGCTGCGGAGCCTCTGGAAGCCCTGGCCAAGCATGTGCTTCGCGGGAGAGCCACAGCCCAGCGACAGCGGGTCCTCAAGGTGCAGAGATGGAAAATGCTTCATCAGCTTTACGAGGCGCTTCCCACGGCTCCCCAGCACCCCGTGTGCCTGCAGCAGCATCCGCGAGCGGCCGGCAGCACGGTGCTCTGTGCCCCGTTGCTGATCTGCCAGCACCCTCAGCCTCCTCCCAGAACTCTGCTCAGCAGAGCTGCGCAGTCTCCAGGAGCAGGAACCCCGTGTCTGAGCGTTCAGCCCTGACACCCTGGCACCGGAGCAGGGCAGTGTTAAGAGGCAGTTAGAAATCCGCTCTACCAGGAGCTGTGGTTCCTGCCTCGCAGCCAGCTGACCCTGCTTTGGGCTCTAAAATGATTCAGTAGAGCTTAACGTAAATAAATAAATCTTAGTGCTTCCTGATGCAGTTCCAACTCCAAGCAGAGATCCCAGCAAACACGAGTGCATCCCATGTGCCTCACTGGGCGCCAGCGTCAGGCAGTTAAACCAGCCTGCCCGCGGAGCTGCCGTTCAGACCGTTCGTTCAAGGGGAGACAGGGGGCTGGGGAGCTGCTGCAGCTCGTTTGAAGTTTGATGGTGTGTCGGTGAGCTTGGGCATCAAGACAACATCCTTCCGGCTGGGACATCCCTGGGAGAGGCCTTCACCCGCTGTGAACCACTGGTGCTACTGGGGAACGAAGCTCCCAGCAAACCCTGTGGGGAGCAAGTGCCTCTGCCTTGCTCTGCCCTGGTGACTTTGTCCATGCTGCAGGAGCAGCCGGCAGGACCCGCAGCTGCAGTGGTGTCAGGGTGCGAATTTGGCTCTTCCTGACGCTTTGCCATGCGCCGCTCGGTAAGCTGTGAACCCTTTCCTGATAGAGGAGCAGACACATCGCACAGAGCTCATGCCGAGCAGCGGCACCAAGCCCAGGCACTGCTGGGGGGTGGCTTGGAAAGACATTTGTATCAGGGATGCAGCAGGTCCTCGGTTCTGCAACGGCTTTGATCAGTGAACTGGTGGGGCTGTGGATAACGACATTCCCACTGGAAATCCGCTGAAGAGCCATGTTAGCAGCACGGCTGGAGCGTTAAGATAATGAAGCAATTACCTGGGGTAGCAGAAGAGAGATGGAACAGCTGTGCCACCTAAACACAGGCAGAAACCACGCTGGTTTGCTGACAACCCGTTCAGATACATTCTTGTGTGTCGCTAATTGTTGGAGTCACCGTTTAAAGCCTCAGATGGTTGTCTCTGCTGAGGAGGGGTTCCCTGGCTTTGGTGCCCCATGGAGCAGGGTGCCCGCCTGCACACTGCCGGCTGTGGTGCCGGGGCCAGCTCTGGCCAAGTACGGCCTTTGCCGCGGGTGTCTGCCGGTCCCCCGGGTGCCATAAATGACTCCTTCGGGGCTGTTTGCTGCTCATCTCTCACCAGCCCTAAATTCACATAGCCTGGATAACGTAAGGGAAAAAACAACAGCAGTGAAGGAGACACAGTGTCCTCACCACGCTGTGCTGTCCCCTCACTCCCTTGGGCAGCTCCGCTCCTCCGTCACCAAGTCAAGGGGCAATTGGGGAGCAGTCGGGGACTTGTGAACAACCGGGCTGGGAACGCAAGCCACGGCAAACAGGAGCGAAAGGCATGTGGTTGATGTGCTTACTCCCGCCTTTGCTTCAGCAGAGCCGAGCTGTGCCCCAGCCTGCAGCCCGAAGCAGGGCAGGAAGGGCAGGAAAACCCACCACGGTGTTTTTGACGTGAGTGATCCCAACGCGGGTTTCTTCACCCTCTGTCCAACTTTTCACAGGGTTGATTCTGAATGGAGTCACATTTCATAAAGACCCTCAGCTAATGCCTTGTACTGGGCTTGTTAGCACAGGAGATGGAGGGGCATGGGGACCCTCCAGTCCACCCTGCTGCAGATCCAGACCCCCTGCAGACACCCCCAGGTCAGCAGACCCCAGGCCAGTGCCCCAGGGGAACTGCAGTGGGGCAGAAGCCCCCGGGGAGCCTCTATTTCTGCCGGCAGCTGGGGCAGGGGCAATGCTGGGTGCTGCAGGGAACGTCGTGTCCAGCAAGCTTTGGGAACGGCTGCTTTGGGCAGAAAGTCCATCCAGGAGGAAATTAATTTAGTCACGGAGCAGTCCCTCAGGCCATGGCTGGAGGGCAAACCTTGAAGCAAAATAATCACAGGGACAACAAAAATGTCCCCCTGCTCCAGGCATCGCTGGAGGCGTGTGAAAAGGCAGCGGATCCTGGGCTGTGGGCTCCCCGCTTGCTCCCACCACATGGCCCTCTCCAAACCCGACAGCCGGGCACTGAGCAGGGCTTTGGAGGGTGGGCGATGGGCTTTTGCTTTGCTTTGCAGATGATAGGGAGCTTCTCTCCGGTTGCTTTTGTCAGGCAGGAACGTCTCTGGAAACAAAAGGAGTTGCCAGGGATGGTGACACCCAGAGCTGGTACCTAAACCGTGTCCATGCCCCTGTGAGTGACCCAGACATCCCGGGGAGGTGAAACTCCCAGTGCCAGCTGCGCAGGGAGGATGCACGTGTGGCGTTTGTGTCTACTTCACCTGCAGAAAAGAGCGTCTGAAGGGGTTATTCTGGTGCTGCTCGGGGCCCAGCAGCTGAGGGCTTGCAGGAAATAAGGAATTCACTGAGTCTCACTCTTGCCCAGAGTGGACCGTGCCCCTGCAGTGGGGTGGAGGTTCTGCAGCCCCCACAGTGAGGTGATGTGCTGCAGCCCCACAGTGGGGTGATGTGCTGCAGCCCTGCAGTGGGGTGATGTGCTGCAGCCCTGCAGCAGGGTGGAGGTTCTGCAGCCCCTGCAGTGGGGTGATGTGCTGCAGCCCCCGCAGTGGGGTGACGTGCTGCAGCCCCTGCTGCTTCCCCAGAGGGTTGGAGTTCAAAGAGAACTGCCCCGTGTCCTGTGTCAGGACCCACAGAGCAGTGGCTGCAGTGTTACAGACTTCAGAGCCTGAATAAGAGGAGAAACGGTTTAATTTTCTGAAAATTGGTGTAGGATCGGATGGTTTGAGAATTTTCCATCTCAGCTTTTCTCACAGGGGACACTTTGTTTGCCAGTTAATGAAAGCTTTCACAGAAAGTCTGTGCTTTCTTTAACAAATGTTTTTTTTCTTTTAATTGACTTCCCAGCTCTAACATCTGGTTGAATTTTTAATGTTTTGGATAGTTGGACTCGAGGATCTAAAAGGTCTTTTCCAACCTAAATGATGCTATGATTCACATTTTTTCAGTCAAAGAGGCAATATTTTCTGTGGCAAAGCGTGTTTATTCACCAGAGTTACGGTGGGCTTTTCTGAGAAGCTTCGGTTCAGAACTGAAG
>NW_010414467.1:56441-57078 GCF_000710305.1 Buceros rhinoceros silvestris
ACTGAAGCAGTTTGTCGTGTTCGTTGTGCCTGGCTCAGCCGGGGTTAAACGCGGGTTCCTCCTTAACGGGACCATCAGACACAGGGTTAAAAAGCCAAAACATTCATGTCCTGGGAACACCCGAGGTGATCTGCAGCTGATCAGAAGCAGTTCACCTGCAGGGAGGGGATCTCGCAGCATGAACTGCAAAGGGACAGACGTGTGTGTCCGTGTTGGATACGGCTCCTTTCCCCCTCCTCGCTCAGCTGAAATAGCTGGAAGCGAGAGCGCTGCGTTAAAGTGCTACGGGAGAAACAGCCGGATAAACGATAACATGGAACACAGCATTGCTTGCACTAGTAAAAATTCATCAGACAGAGCATACACCTCTACACAGGAGAATCAGGAGTGCT
This sequence comes from Buceros rhinoceros silvestris, assembly GCF_000710305.1. Taxonomy (NCBI): domain Eukaryota; kingdom Metazoa; phylum Chordata; class Aves; order Bucerotiformes; family Bucerotidae; genus Buceros; species Buceros rhinoceros. Next base: position 56,834 of record NW_010414467.1, read on the forward strand.
GCGAGTCAGTGTGTGTCGTCCTGCACTGGTGGGAAGCGCAGGAGGGCTGGGGCGGGGGCGGTGGGAACGGGGGGTGACAGAGCAGAGGCAGTAAAGAAACGCCCAGCCTGCTCCCCGGAGCGTGGGCATGGACCGGTGCGGCGGCTCTGGGGAAAGGTGAGAGGACGGATGCACTGGGAAAAGCACCGGTTTGAGCGTGGGCCTCCGCGGCATGGCTGGGTCCGACAGGCAGGGAGGCGGGCAGC
>NW_010414467.1:57099-59049 GCF_000710305.1 Buceros rhinoceros silvestris
ACGGGGAAAAGCACGCGTTTGAGCATGGGCCTCCACGGCATGGCTGGGTCCGACAGGCAGGCAGGCGGCACGTTAGTCCTGAGGAAGAGGAGGAAGCTAACGGGAAGTTTTTGATGCTGGTGGCAGAAGGGACCGTTCCTGCAGCTCGGCATGTCTCCCAAGGGTGAAGCCCATCCTCACTGGCTCACTGCAGGGCGAAGCTGCCCACAGCCTGACCTGCTCCATGCAGAGGGGGCTGGACGCGGAGCCGCGTTTGGGAGGTACCGCTAATGCTAGTGAGGCACTCTGCCTGACTTCGGAAAGGGATCTCCTCGCGTCTGGATGAACCCGATTTCTCACTGCGCCCGCGCTTGCTTTGGAATATGTGATTCACACTTCGAAGATGAGGCGATGCCGCGGGTGAAGCTGCGCGTGCAGGAAGACTTCGGGGCAAAGCCTTTGTTTCCCCCGGCTCTGTGCCTGGGCAAAAGGCAGCCGTGGGCAGCGCTGGGGACCTGCACGGAGAGTTGTGTCTGGTTAGAAAGTGGTTAGAAGGAACCTTTTTTTGGGGTTGACATCTGAATCACGTCTCCTTTTATAGGCAGGCGGTTGAGTTGCTGCGACTGCAGCTCCCAGCCCCAGCCCAGCGCCTGCCTGGGTTAACGACCATCGTCACGCGGGGCACAAGAGAACATATTTTGCTCGTTTCCCAGAAACTGAGCCTCTCTCAGGGGATGCCGTGTGCGCATTGGTCTGCTCTCCCAACAGGATCCTGTGAGCAGCCCTCGCTGCCGGCTGGAGTCGGGTCCCTGCTCACGGGGCTGTGCCGGAGCCGCACGGGGGGCTGCGGCCACACCTGCAGATGCCCAAGAGAAGGCAGCAAGGACAACACGTTGCTCAGCGGTGCCTTCTAGGATGCCACAGCCCCAGCACGTGCTTGCAGCAGCTGCTAGAGTTGAGGAGAATCAGGCTGGGGCTTTGCTTGGGTCTTGGAAGCCCTGCAGGCGCACTGTGAGGGTTCCTGGGGCTTGGGTCTGCGTGGCCAGTCCACACATGGCTCTGCCCAGGGTCTGTCACTGCCCGCCAAGCTCCCAGCTCTCCCAGTTTCCGTGTTTCATGGCAGACTGGCCGGTCCTCATCCTCCATGCTCTGGAAAGCTTTTGGCAGGAGATGGCAACATGCTGAGCTCTTGTTCACACACAGTGACAATTAATTAACGAGCTGGCTGATTTCCCTTTGCTTTGATAATGGACGATAAATCACAGCCTGGGGAGCTGATTTGCTCGTTAAGTGCCACGTTTGGTTGGTTGGTTTTCATGCGGACACCTTTGGCTGCCAGCTCCTCTCACCGGTGATGGATTCAGCTGAGGACGGCCCCACGGCTGACCCGCTGGGAAGGTGGGATTTAAAAGCCAGCCAAATACGTCTAGATGTGGAAGGAACAAACGGTTCCGTTGTTCCATTGGGACTGAGTGTGCATAGAGACTGTCCGAGGTGGCCGGCCTTCCGGTGGGACCTTCCCATTGTGCCGTGGTCAAAGCAGCTGGTTGAATGCGAAGTGCGCGCGGGTGCTGGTGTTTCAACAGGAGCAGCAGCGCGTGCGGCCCCACGAGGCAGCGATCGACCCTGCCAGTGGGGCCGACACCACGGACTAGCGAAGTCACCAGTGAGATGGGAAAGGGGAGTGTGGCAACGCACAGGGGGGCGGGGGGAAACGTGTGTCTTCTTGAAAACGTAAGGCAGTAATTCTGAGAAATGCCTCGAAATCTCTGCTCAGGCACGCTGTGGTTTGGGGTGGGGTGTTGCGGGTTTGGGTAAGTGGTTTGCATCATTCTTCATGCAAGGTTTCAGCTGAGAAAAACTTTCGTGATAAATTGTTGCTTTGTTTAGACCCCGCAGTGGTACTGGATGGTACCTGCCTGGAGGAACAACGGCTGGGGGCGGGGGGCCCGCTGTTTTGCGACTGCCCCC
>NW_010414467.1:59100-59624 GCF_000710305.1 Buceros rhinoceros silvestris
GATGGTACCTGCCGGGAGGAACAACGGCTGGGGGCGGGGAGCCCGCTGTTCTGCGCCTGCGCCCAGGCGCTTTGAGCTGTGGCTGTTCACGGGGGGCAGGCTCTGCCCCCAGCTTTGCCAGGCTTCCCCGGAGCTGGGGCCGGGCACAGGCATGTGAAGCAGCTGCAGAGCAGCTCCCACCAGCCAGCCCAAAGCCATCCAGCATCCTGCATCCAGCACCTGCATCCCTCCTCCAGCATCCCTCCTCCAGCAGCCGTGTTCACTGTTGTGAAACTGAGAGCCAAGAACCAGCCGCCAGGGAGCTGTTCTGCCCGTATAACCCAGTTGTTCCGTTCTTCCTTGAAGGTTTCTGCAGCCGGGGATCCCTGGGGCGCTGACCTTCGCTCTGACGGGCAGGGCACTCTGGGCTGGCTGCGTTCTGGCCAGCTTCTGCTCCGGAGACGTGTCCCTCGCAGCTGGGACTGGGCGGTGGGAGCCGAGGACACGGCTGGGGCGTCGCTTGGCCCCGGCCGGGGCCACAAGGG
>NW_010414467.1:59706-60719 GCF_000710305.1 Buceros rhinoceros silvestris
TGCCGTGGACATGCAGGGCTGGAGGTGGCCCAGGGCCAGTCCACGGTGCCTTGAGGCCGCTTTGCCCAGGGTGGTGTGTTTGCTGGCAGGAGTTAACAATAAACGGTCCTTTGGTTTAAGGAGAGTCAGTTTTGAAAGAAGATCAGATATTTTGGAGCTTGAACGCAGGAATTTCAGCTAAATCATCCCCCTTGCCTGCCGGGCAAGGCTACCACCAGCCATTTTCTGTTCAGCAGAAAGTAAATAATGGTGTTTTTTTCACACCCTGGTGGTGGAGGAGTCGCTGCGAGCGCTCTGAAGGAGAGGACCTGAATTCCAAATGATTCTAACAAACTGGTGAGTTGGCTCAAAATCAACCACCTGAAATTAAATAAAGAGCAGGACAAATGACTAACTTCAGGAAGGAGGAGGTAAACACATTACTGCAAATGGGGAGTAATTAGCGAGGCAGAAAAGTTTGAACAAATGCAGCTGGCTTCAGTTTTGGAGCAAAAGCTTGCTGCCCTGGTTAATTATTTGGCCCCACATTCCTGGGGCCCGGGTTGGCGGATGCACGACAGGTATTCGGTGTGAGAGAAACGGCACACGAGTGCTGGGGGAGGGATGGCTCTAAACACCCCCCACACCCCCCGTATGGACATTTCTAGACACGTGCCTGCCCACATGCTCACACACGATAGGCACACCCAGACACTGCGTGACCCGGGAAGCACTGTGGTCCCTTTCCCGTCTCAGCACACGTTTGGCGGAAGGAGCGACGAGCAGCGGAGCTGATTCGCTTTCCTTTACACGTGTAGTAACTGTGTAATTAACGTATGAGATAGAGGTTTGAACATCGGCGGATGTCTGTATTTGGGGTTGGTTCTGGCTCCTCTGTCTTTACCGTGACGAGGTGAGATGTGATTCTCAAACAGAAATGGACAAAAGCATTTTCTGTGGCTCTTTGTGTGCGCGAGTAGAAGCCTGCAGCACGGGGCCAGGGACTGGGCAGCGAACGAGTGATTCAGACCCGC
>NW_010414467.1:60913-61202 GCF_000710305.1 Buceros rhinoceros silvestris
ATGCTCGGCAACACGTCGCTTTGTACCATGGTGTGTTTGTTGTGCTCTTTATTTCTCCTTGTTGACGAGGGAGCGTTCAGGACAACTGAAATAAATAGCATCAACTTACACACAAGTACAGTGAAAAATAACCAAACAAGTAAAATTGTTGTACAATCTCCCAACAGCTTGAAACTGGAGTCCCTCTGTTCCCAAGCCCGTGTGTGTTTCCACCACCCTGTACGAGGCCAGCTCGTTATTCCCAGGGTCTGTGCAGGGTCCATTGATTTTTATGGGCTTTGAGGCCATA
>NW_010414467.1:61421-65314 GCF_000710305.1 Buceros rhinoceros silvestris
CCGCCGCCAGGCAGGTGTGGTTCCTGGAGATGGTGCGTGGAGAGAGCGATTATTACCCTCTGCAGGGGTTATATATGCGGGGCACAACTCATGTAACCCCCTGCCGCCCCTCCTCTCTCCCCAGGTGAAGTGCCCGGTGGTCCCCCCAGCCTGGCAGGGCCCGCTTGGCTGGGGAGGGTCCCTGGGGCCGTGATGCCTGGCACCGCCAGCACCCTGCCTGTACTGAGCTCCTTGGGGCTCCGGAGCTCAGCAGCGCCCGAGCGACCTGCTTCAGCCGTGGCTCCCCCGTGCCCCTGGCTCCAGTCCCCACGAGAGGATGAAGAGGTGCGTGCCCGTGGCTCCCCCGTGCCCGTGGCTCCAGTCCCCAAGAGAGGATGAGGAGCTGTGTCCCGAGAGAGCTGGCATGCAGGGTTTGCCAGGGGAAAGCTGGCCGCAAAGAGCCGGCTGTGGAGGGCTGGCCATGCAGGGCTGGCCGTGGAGAGTTGTCCCATTCATCCTGTCCCCCCCTACCTGTGACAGGTACCCCTGAGCCCGTGTGCGATGGGCAGCAGATGGGAGCGCGTGAGTTTCCTTAGGGGAACCGTGGCTGTCTGCCTTGTGAAGGTCTGCCACAGCCGAACGAGGCCTTTCTGGATGGCGGGGTCAGCGCGATCCGTCGCCTGCTCTCCTTTAAACAGCTTGAAGCTCACTGGCTTGAATGGAGCATTGCTGCCGCATCCCGACGGGGCATCGGGCCCCCCAGCAGGAGACAGCATCCTTCTGCAGTTCTTGGCACCGGGTGGATCTTCAGAGGCTCTGGTGGGGATCTTCACTCGCAGTGCTGCAGTTTTAGTGGTAGTGATGGTGGAAGTGGGTGCTGGTTTAATGCCAAGGAATTCTGGCTCTTTTTCCAGACTATTTCCAAAAATCAAATGAGACTTGGGCTTCTGCGCTGCTGTATGCAGAAGCCGTGGGAGCAGAGGGTGACAGTCTTCAGTAAGTCGAGGGTTTCTTTGAAGGAAATGGTTTGGATGCCGTGAAGCGATCGACATGATGTAAACAATCTTCACACTGAGTTCTTTGAGCAAGTTCAGAGAAACGAAACGAAGGGGAAAGAAGAAATGGTCTTGTTACACGGCAGGAACTGATGCCAGTGCTTTCCGAAGCTTGAGCCCGCAGCACCCGGGTTGTTCCTCCCTTCCCCGCTCGTGTGCTAGCCAGCTTTCCTGGCTCTTGCCCCCCTCCCAGCAATGCTGCGGTGACTCGGTTTCCGAAACAAAGCAGCCGCTGTCAGAGCAGCTCTGTGCCGAGCCCCGGTGGCCAGCGCTGGAGCAGGAGCGCTTGGAATGACAGCGGGCTTCAGCTGCGGTTTCCCATGAGTTTATTTACTACAGTCAGCTGAGGAGTAGTTTTGGGTTTGTTTTTTGTGGTTTTTTAACTAAAGAAAACAAACACCATGGCCAAGAGCATGGTTCAGGCAGCTGGGTGATGTCGCTGGTGGTATGACTTTGCCTACGAGTGCAACAGCGTTTCACCCGCTGTGTCGTGTTACCACTAACCAGCGAACTCATTAACACAACTGTTGCAGGGATCCTTCTGCGGACGGAGCCCGAGTCACAGATCGTATACCAATGTGGTTAGAAATCGTGCTCGTTTATTGTTTACAATACATCTCAATTTATAGACTCTTGTCCACCCGACTAGCTACATGGTGATTGGATAGCGTCTCTGTCACACAGACAGCATGCATCTCTTAAGGCACTGTGGTTGGCTAAAAGGGGTTAGTCCACACACAGCTACTGTTTTGGTTAGAGTTAAGAAAACAAGACCAGTTAGAGATGATTTCCCACACGATAGTGTTGCAGCTGGGTTTCGGCTGCTAAGTTTCCCAGAGAGAGAGTAGCATATTTTCCACAGTTCTAATTCCTGCTAGAAAGATACACCAACACACAACGAGTTTGGAATTAGTGCTCAGACCAGATAATTGTGCATTTCCGGTTTTTGTCTCCAAAGACGTGTTGACTTCAGCGTGGCTCGTTTTACGGTGTTTGCTCTCAGTAGGTGTTTCTCTGAAAACCAGCGTCCCAGATGGGATTCCTGTGTAGGAACCTTGTATTGTACTTGGGATTTACTTGCGTGCACATTTGAGAATCACGGGGACAGGCTCACAATTTTCTCTGCCCATAGCATATTCCCATGTTCCTTATCCGAAGCCCACGACATTCAGCAGCTTTTTACTGAAGCACCAATAAGCTTTTCCCAGGAAGGTGCGTGCGTGGGACTGCCCAGCTCTGTATTTTTAGTGAATTTACCAAAGCTGAGCCTCTTGGAGACTGAGTGCAGGGGGTTAGGACTAGGAAAAAATTCTAGGAAAAAGAGAATTTCCCATGCAAAGGCCGCCAGATAAAATATCCTGCCCTCCTAGCTTGCAGAGCCTGCCGTGGGCCACATCCATACGTGAGAGTTCATGAGCGCCTGCAACTCCATCTGTAAAACAGTGGCCTGGACTTGAAGGTTTGCCAGCCCTCTTGTATCTTGGGGACTATAAAGCTGAAATTCGCGATAGCTATTGGAAAAACAGCTATTTCAGATGCAGCAGTAACCTCCAATGCAATTAAATTTAGCTTTATGCAGCGTTTGTGCTTTTGATTATTCCAAAGCGTGTATTTTTAAAATGAAAATGTTTCCAACTCTATGGCATTGCTGAAGTTCTAAAGCTGGAAGGAGCTGGGGGTGACTCAGAAAACCCTTCCACTCTCACAAGATTCTTTGCTTTAAAATCACGTGTTTGTTTTTCAATCGTGGGGCAGCTACAACTTTGCTTGAATAAAGACTGAGGGGCCACGAGCATCTCCCGCTGCTGCGGGGCCAGCACCCAGGGAACAGCACCGGGAGCTGGATGTTGCCCTGTTCAGCGCAGGTGGGACAATTTGCTCTGGCAGTTCCCTTCGCTCCCTTCCTGCTACAGACAAAGGGGGTGGGAATTAGAACCTTATGGCTGGGTCCTTTGATCTGACTGTGGCTGGGCTCCAGCCATGGCTGTTCGAAGCCTGTGGAGAAGCTCCATGGGGCTCAGCTCCAGCTATGGGGCGTGGGGCTGTGACACCACAGCGACAACATCATTTTCACCAAGTGCCCCTTCCCTGAGCCCCTTGTGGTATTTTATTCTCAGTAATTTGTGTGAGAAAACAGACATATGGATGGAATGGTGCAATGTTGTCTTTGACTCCCACGCCTCTATGAAGGGAAACCCCCCAGCATCGCGTTGGCAGTGACAGTTCCCAGCAGCAGAGCCGGAACTGTTTGCCCACAGCAAGGATACGCAGCGGGCGACAGCCCGGCACACTCTGCAGCAAAGCTTTCTCGTTGCACCCAGGGACAGCATATGGTCTTATGGGTCAGACCGGGTCAGGAGGGGGAGCTTGCTGGCCAGCCCCACGAGCCGCAGCCGCCGCCGTGGGAAAGCCCTTCTCCCTCTGCCCCGGCTGTCACCAGGGCTGGGCCATCGGTACCGGCTGCCCAGCACTGAGCCACCGCTCGGCGTGGTGGTTATTTGCTCAAATTAACACTCAGAGGCGCAATGAAGTGAACTCTGACGGCAGTTGCAGGGTGCGTTTACCTCGACTGGACTTAGTGGTTTTGAGAACTGGCTGGAAATATTTCTTTAACAAACTGAGAAACAGAAAATGATCAAGGGAAGTTTGAAAAGAAAAAAAAAATCCCGAGTTTTCTGCTTATTGCATCCTCTGCTCGATTTGAAGATCACCCTCAGCAGCAGTGCTCGCTGCCCGTGCACCACGCAGGGCTGGGCGCTGCATGGGGCCAGCGGCACTGGGGAGCTCCGCGAAGGGCAGGAAGGGGGAAGGTTCCTGGAGACACCCCAGGGGAGCCTGGACAAACTCCCTTGCCTCCTG
>NW_010414467.1:65491-66747 GCF_000710305.1 Buceros rhinoceros silvestris
GCTTCAGTCTGGAGCACTGCCCACGGGCAGCCACGGCTGCGCTGCTCCCAGAGCTTGAGCCGCTGCTCCCGGAGCTGGCGCAAAGCTCGTTTGTTGGTCTGGCGAAGCAGTGACTTCCTCCCAGGGCCTCCCCCCGGCTCTGGTCACCTAGCCCTGGGACACTGTCAAAGGCCAACGGCCCCAACCAAAGCCACGCAGGGTGACTGGGATGGTGCCCACGCAGGCAGCCCATGGTGGGGGAGCAGCACCCACCTGGGGCCCGCTGCTCCCGGAGCTGGCGCAAAGCTCGTTTGTTGGTCTGGCGAAGCAGTGACTTCCTCCCAGGGCCTCCCCCCGGCTCTGGTCACCTAGCCCTGGGACACTGTCAAAGGCCAACGGCCCCAACCAAAGCCACGCAGGGTGACTGGGATGGTGCCCACGCAGGCAGCCCATGGTGGGGGAGCAGCACCCACCTGGGGCTTGGTTTAATTATTTTTTACTTTTTATTGAAGTGTCAGTGCTGTGTGAGCCGTGGTGCCTCCTGCGAGCCTGGTTTGTGCCCTGGTTCAAGCCTTTTAGCAGTTCTGGGATCGGGGATGAAGTAAGCCGGGCAGATCCTGCTGGGAGCTGGGCTGGGAATGCTGCAGCAGGGGCATTTCGGGGACCATCGGATCCTCGCAGCCTGCCTGGCCCTGCTGCTGTCCCCGGGCTGGAGGCACTGTGGTGAAGCACAGCCTGGAGCCCAGAGCCCAGAGCCCGTCCGTCAGGTGTGGACCTGACCAAAGCTGGTGGGGACCAGGGTGACTTTCATCCCCGTGGGGTCCCTCTGTGATGCCCAGCATCTGGTCAGGAGCAGCCTGGCAGTGGCACATGGGGACGAAGCAGCCCAGGGCTGGTGGGGCAGGAACCTGCTACTGAATTTGTTTTCAACCAAAGGGTTCCTTTTTTTTTATTTCTCCCCTTCGGAGGATGTTTTGGGCTTACTGAAACAAACATGTTGGCTGCCAAGGCACGACAGCCAAGAACCAGCATCACAGATGAGAGAATGCGTGGACAAGTCGGGTGTTGCATAACTGGCAAGGGCGATGCCAAACCCCAGAGAATGGTTCTGCCTCCGAGCCACCCAGGAGGGAAGCAAAGCTTGGTGTGGCTGGGGGTGCTGTCGGTCCTGGCTTCCCCAGGCACGTCTTCACAGCTGGGCAGCGGGATCACTTGGGCCGTCTTGGCAAGTGGAAAAGAGTTGAAGCTACACAAAAAGCTCTGACTGAAGCTTGTCC
>NW_010414467.1:66866-67149 GCF_000710305.1 Buceros rhinoceros silvestris
TGAAGCGTCGCCCAGCCACAAATCCGAGGGAATCGGCTGCTGGGGAGGTAGGAGATAGGGGAGCAGAGCGATGGCCATGGGGAGCTACCCGGACGCTGACAGTGAAGAGGGGCCAGGGGTGGGTGCTCGTGCACCTGTGGCACCCAGCAGCACCTGCACCTCTTGAAATCCAGCCCCCTCTTTGGATGGGGAGGGACAACACTCAGTGCACGGAATGCTCCCTCTCGCTGTTCTGGATGTGGGGCTTGCCCGTGCCCCGGGTACCCAGCCCCTGGCTCTGCCG
>NW_010414467.1:67192-68781 GCF_000710305.1 Buceros rhinoceros silvestris
AGGGGACGACCCTGCCTCTGCAGGCGCGACGGGAGCAAAGAGCCTCGACTGCGGCTGAGAGTCTTAGAGTAAAACTAAAGGAAACCTTCCACGACTTGGCCTTCCGAAGCCAAAGTTGAGGATCATGCGCCTCAAGGCGTGATCCTTCACCTCGACAGCGAGCGGCTTGCTCCGCCGCCCCCGCTCTTTTCTATCCCAACTAAAGGAAACCTTCCACGACTTGGCCTTCCGAAGCCAAAGTTGAGGATCATGCGCCTCAAGGCGTGATCCTTCACCTCGACAGCGAGCGGCTTGCTCAGCCGCTCCTGCTCTTCTGAATCCCAGCAGGCAGAGCGTTAGGAAGCGCAGCCCTGGGAGCTGTTTGGCGTCGGCAAGGGGACAAACGGGGTGAATCCTAGGAGGGCTCTTTCACAGCTGAGCATTTATGATTCACTGTTGAAATAAAACGATTTCTGCAATTACACGCCACTCTGAGGCGTTCGGCTGCCGCACGGCTAAGCCACACAGTTGGCACAAGGCTCTCTGCTGCACCAGGAGTGGTTCAGCTCTAGTCTGCAAAGAAATCGGTGTCTGTGGTGACGAAGGACACCTCAGCTGAGGGTGCAGAGGAACAGTGGCTGCTCCGTCTCACCTGAGGCCAGTGTCTCACCGGCGCTGCCGTCCAGCTGGGTCCTGAAGCGGATTCACCATCTCTTGGCGCCCTGCAAGGTGCTAAAGGAGAAAAACAGCTGTGCAGAAGCCAAGGGCAAACCTCTCCTTGACTCCACGGGGGCCAGGATTTCACACCCACACCTCGGCCTACAGAACTCTCCTGAAAAAGGCAGAACAATGGAAAAAAAAAGCGTTGCCCATGGTGAGTTGTTCTCCTCAGCGATTCCCACAGCCGTTTTATTGCCTGGAGGAGGAAGAACGTGAACCCTGGAGGAAAGAACTTGCCAAAGTATTTAACATTTCTACATCTTGCATGGAGCTCAAGGTTCCCAAAAATCTTTAAAAATAACTGCGGAGATGTTTATTCAAGGCCTAGGGCTAAGCAGAGGTTGAGACACGGCTTTCAGGAGGAGGCAGCACAGGGGAGGGAGCATCAGTGTGTGGATTGGGCTTGGAGCTGGGGGGCTGCAGCTGGGGGCCAGGCAGGTTCCTGCCGCAGCCACCTTTTTGGGTGGAAGGCCTGGGAGTGATCCGGTGGCTGCTGCCGTGGGGCTCAGGGAGAGGAGCTGAGGTGGTTAGGGCTGTTCTGACTGCTCCCCCTGCACCCTTAGGTCCTTGCTTCCCTCGTAGGGCTCCTGGGTCCTGTGAGAACCAGTGATGTGCTGCTGAGCGAGCAGCACTGATGGCAAACGGTGTCACACACGGCCACCTTTTCTTCTTCGGTAGAGATGGTTTCATAATACTCTGCAATAATCCTCCTGAAAGAAAAAACCTGTTCTTGGTGGTGGTTCTACCTGCGAAGTAACAGAACTGTGAGTCTCCTGGTCGATCGAGGCAGTGCCGGTGGATCGATGGGAGCTTTGCTGGGGGTCCCTGTGACCAGCTGCTGAGATCCGGCTCCCCCGAGGCGTGCGAACCCCCCGACCGAGCCGGCACCC
>NW_010414468.1:0-9179 GCF_000710305.1 Buceros rhinoceros silvestris
TGGTTTGCGAAGAGCTTGCTTGCAGAGGCTGGTGAGGAGCTGCTGCTCCAGAGTTAGACTGGGAGGGCTTCCTGAGGGTCTGACAGTCAGAGCTCTGTATTTGGCAGGGAAAAGAGTCTGCCTTAAGCGGTCAAGCAACTTTTTCTGGACAATTTCAAGTCTCTCTGTGCCTTTGACTGGTAACGAGGGGTCAGACAATACTTATGCTCGGTTCCTGGGGACTGCAGTCCAGCTCAGAGACTTGAGCTGGGCCCCATGCCTCTGTGTAGCGCTGACAGCGCCTCACCTCCTCTACCTGTCTTTGTGCATAGCGTGTCTTTATCTAGAACTCACAATTTTGCAAGTATATTCAGACATGAGTTCAGAGATGTTGATCACGTGCAGTTTCAGAAGGATGGTGGAGTAGGATGGGTGGCCGCTTTAGACAGCTGACCTTTGTAGGTGCTATTACATGTGAAGTTGTTTGGCTGTCATCAAACAACTGATGATTTCCTTGGTGAGTACTGTTGGGATGCTTTCCTTTTGGTCTTCTTTTGAACTGCAGAACGGGGCAGTGTGAGGTTATCAAGCAGTCAGTCATCTAAAACATATTTTCACCCTCAAAACAGTGCTTGCTTATTTATTTTTTCATTGGGAATCTTCTCAATGTAAATTGCATTAGAAACTTCTAAATGCGAAACTTGCTAAAGAAAAGTGAAACTTTTATGATTTAAATAATTCAGGCAGAAGAAAAGTTTCTCCAAATAGATGTTTAAAGAAGAGGCAGATAAACTGCTTACTTTAAAGTTATTTCATTTTCAATAACTAAAGATATAGCGAATTGCTGAGGATTAGCAATCAGTGAGTCAAAAGGAAAGCTAGAGTTAAAACTCCAGTGTTGTTGCTTCCCAGCCTGTCAATGAGTCCACTGTACTTCAGCAGTTCCTAGAGTTCTTGTTCTAGCGGGTAATATTCAGTTACCCACAAGATCCATAAATTCAAGTCCCTGTAGGAGTAGTAATAATATTAAACCACAAAATATAAGTTAATAGTTTTTACTGAATGGAGGAAGGCTGTGTGTTTTTTCTGCAACAGTGAGTTGGCTTTTGAGCTGCCAGGTCTTGTGTAAGACTTTACTGATACCATTGTCTGCCACATATGGAAAATTTAACTTGTGCAGACTTTTTTTAAGAAAACGGAGATAAGTTGGTTGGCCTTATAGATCAATGGAATATGTAAGTATTTTCAGGAATTATACTCTGTTTTTCTTCATTTGCCATTTCTTCATTCACTGATTGTCATTCACAGGTTTATTTGTGCAACTTACGAGTTGAGGAAAATCTAGAATGCTTTGCTTAGGTAACTAAAAAAAATCCAAATGAGTAAGAAAGGAACTACTTATTACTGTATCAGTCTGCTTTCTGATGCTGTATTAATTCAATCAAGTCCTATCTAAGAAACACCGAATTAGACTATGACAGTTTTTGATTCAGACTGTGTAAAGTTCAGAGTATCTGAAAAAAAAAAGCTATTGTCAGCTGTGCTGCCACAGTAGAGAATAAGAAAAAAATGTTTTTACATCATTACAATGATGTCTGTAGTTCAGTTCCCAATTGTGTAGAGGGTTTATGACAATTGCCCCATTTCATTCTTACCTCATCACGAAACACTAATGAAATGTGAAACTGTAGTCTAGTTAAAGAGATGCCAGTGGTGTTCAGACACTGAATTAAATCAAAGGAAATCCCCTGCTAGAAGATACAGCATGCTGTTTTGGTTACTTGTTCCTACCCACATTCCTGATATTCTTGAATGGATTTTGCATATCTTTGCTGCTTTAAAAAGGCTTTCTCTGAATTGAGAGTATGCAACACTATCTTGTTATTTTTTACTTCACTAAGAATTAAGTCGTTACTTTACCAGTTGTTTCCCGATCTGATGGGTTCCAGTTGCACTGAAGGGGTTTTGACTTCCTGGTTTTTTGGAGGTGTTTTTTGAGGGGTAAAGCCTGTAAGATCTAGCAAGCTGTTAATGATGGAAGAAGTTGGATTATAATGGATTATATGGACCAGGAGCAATTTGAAAACATTCCGTGCCCTTCAGTTGTCAGTACAAAGCCCGTTACTGTTCTGCCAGAAAACCACCATCTCTGGCAGACTGTCATGCTCTTGTAAAGGGACTTGTACCTGACTCTGGCAGACCTTTGGGGTCTGAGTCCTGCATAGGCTTCTTAAACCATCAGCTGTAACAGACAATGTGGCATTTATCTATGGTCATGCAGACTTCTGTATTTTTTGCATGCACTAGAGATCTTGCTGGTTTTTGTAATTTGTTCTTGTGGAACCACTGGAGACCTCTCATTTCAGAAGTGTTTAAGCAGAGCAGGGCAAGCTTTCAGTAGACAGCTAGATCCTGAAGAGAAGTGAGGTCCGTGAAATGTTCGTTCCATCTTGGCTTTGGCACCGCCTTTTTTCACGGTCAGATATCCCCGTTGCTCTTGGCAGGTTGGCAGAATTAGCTACTTGACACAAACTACTGCTCCCTGTCCTCCCTTCAAGTCATAGCCAGAACCCACTGGTGAGGTGGTGTGGGAAGGCTGTTTGCAGAGACAGCTATTTTCAGAAGTGCTACCCTTACCTCTGTGGAAAACAGAATAAACCAAACCCCAAACTTCACTGAATTTCCAGCACAGAATTTGTTTAGCAGTTTGATCATTGATGACTGACTGCATGTGTTTTTACTGTTATTGGCAATTTGTGCTTCCCACCTGATCAGATCTTACAAAAGAAAACTGAAAAACGGGACCAGTCTTTGTGGATAGCACACAGCCCATGTCTGCAGTGCTTGCAGGAGCAAAGGAAGTAAAAAAGGAGATGCTCCCACTTCAGCAGCACTAAGTATTTCAAGACTTTCGTGTTGAAATGGGGAATCTTTATCCTCTGTGTAGCTGGGAGAGTCTATGCCAGGATCTGGGTAGGCAGAAAGATACAGTAACCACCTTTGCCCTTCTCTGTCAGCGCTGGCTCAAACATGCATGATGCAGGAGCTTTGTTGTAGCATTGTTCTGCATCCAGATCTTGCACTGCCATGAATGAGCTCATGTGCGCTACTCCAGGGTTAGAGGATCCCCGTGGAGTGTACATAAAGAGCAGGCTGTATGTCACTGCTCACATCAGTGTTCTAAAATCCTTTGAGAATTGATATCCACTCTGCACGTCCTGTGCAACTTCTGTAGAATATTTGACTGGATATGGCTGATATTAACAGGCATCCCAAATTGTAATCAAACATAATATTTGTGCACAATTGCTTCTGCAATTGCATCAATTGCTTTTGCACCAGTTATTGGAATGAGGGCAAAAAAGGCATCTGTACAGTTAATTGTGCCTCACAGCTGGGTATCTGAACGTCTTAGCTCTGGTTTAAATGCATCTGTGGGTAAGACCATCAAAGGCATGGGGCAGAAATCGGAGCAAATAACAGGTTTGCTGTTTTTGTGGGCTTGTATTAATGTTGAGCATCGTTCACCTGAAAAAGGGACTGGGTGTTGGGGACAGCTACTGCACAGAACAGGATTCTGGTCACTGTATAACTCCCTTACTTTGAGCCGCCTCAGGGTTTGTTTTACAGTTTAGTTCTTACATATTTTTGAAGAGGAAAAATTAGATAGTAGACTTTATATCTTTGGACAGGATAAAGGAGGCAATGAGATGAGAATTGGGTCTCAGGTGGAGCTTCAGCTGCATTCAGCAAGGCAGCTGGTGGCTGGCACAGCACATGCTTGTCTCTTCCAGAGAATCGGTCCATAAAGAAAATCTTCCTGCACCTGCAGGCAAGAAGTCAAATACACTGTACTGCTTGTTCTCGAGCCATTCCTTGCTTCAAAACAGTGGTCCTGGGGGTCATTGTGCATCATTGTATATTCAACCTGGGTTCTTTTAAATGTTGTAAGTTCAGTTTTGGCACAGCATCAGATACTGATGCAAAATGTACCATGTTTTCAGAGTATGGTGCTTTTACATGGTTGACCTGTTGATATTACCTCAGTTCCGGAACATCAGCAATGAGGATGACATAGTAGGTGAGCTGCTGATGCTTTCAGTACAGGGTGGATTACATCAGCTTTGAGCAGGGTTAGATAGCGCAGCTCCTAAAATAGCAACGGCCAAACGTCTTTGAAAAGCAAAAAGCTGCTGGAGGGTTGGCCTTGGGAACTGGGTGGAAGGCATTGGTGACTTCTGTCAATGCAAGCAGGAAGCTAATGACCCTGTTCCATGGGTCAAATCATACACAATGCAAGTATGTCTTCTGTGAGGTGATATAAATATCAGTGGAAAGCTAATCCATTCATTTCAGGTACCAAGAAAAGGGAGTCTTAAGACATGCAACCTTAGATTCTGGACGTGTTTCAGTGCTACAGATCATGATTGGGACAGTGACACTCTGCTTGTAGGGTAGATCTGACTTGTCACTCCACTGTGTAGTGCAGAACTGACTCATTACATACTGTTACTTAATGCTGTCGTGATGGCTCTTGGCTTGTTTGGGATGTCTCTATGCTAAGTGTAAACCCTTGTGAACTTGGTGTGAATACACTGTTAGGGAACACCTCAACTACAGCTGAAAAATATTAGGTCTGTGATAGCATCGAGATCACTGAAACAGGAGATTATGCCATTCATGTACACCCACCTGCTGGCTGCTACTTGGCTGTCGGATATGGAGCTTTGAGAACTATTGCATGTATATTCATTCGGATTCCTGGAAAAGGTGCCCTAATGTGAACAGCTCTTCTTTGAAACTTTGGCTATGGGACACTGTGATTTATCTTTCGATTCCAGCCAGTGTGTGTGGCAGAGGAAGAGTCAGAGATCACTCACAGAGATCTGATCTAGTGGTTGGTTTATTGACTTCTAATCAGTAAATTTAGCTATGTAAAATATATAATGATTACTGATGGAGTGGCTGTCATGTCTGTACTATTTAGATTAAAGTTAGTGCGGGATAGAAAGATATCAGGTAATCTCACTATGCATGTCTTAAATGTTACATGCATGAAAAAAAATCTCTCTTACCAACCCACTGATGTCTGGTGGCAGGAAAGCCAAGTCAGCCTCGAGGTGTAACCTTGAGAGGTGTTCTGCTCAAGGAGATATCACTGCTGTGCAGCCAGCTGCTATGGAGGGAGAGCTCAATCGACCCTGATGGTTGCAGATAGGTACAGTGTAAAGTGGTTGATTGGTAGTCAGATTTTCTGCTGTTAATGCAAGTTTTAGCCATCAGCCCAGGCTCCAGCCAAACCTGTTTTTTGGGTTTGGTGCCAAGTTCCCACTGATAGCCTCACACAATAGGATTAACTTTGGTTGGGCTTACTTGCTGAGCATCTGCCTGGACCAAAGCTCAGTTAGTTCAGACAGGAGGAACACATCCATCACAGTGTGTCACAGAGACCCTGCCCCTAGTCAGGTGAGGCTTCATAGTGTAAAGTAGAAAAGGTTCCTGTTGAATATTTTCCTGGGTGTGTCAGTGCATTGGGACAGCAGTGGTGCTGCTTTTGCTGGGGTGGTTCTCTCTGATTTGACAGAAGTGTGTAAGTGTGTGTATATGCAGTTAACTAACAGTTATTGCCTTTTTTATTAAAATGTACCATTACAATATGAGTGCATGCATTAGAGAGAGGAGCAGGTGTGCGGATAGATTCTAACTATGAAGTGACAGTTCAGCATTGTATCGCTTTTAAGCACTGGCCTTCTGCATCCAAACTTTCTTCAACTCTGTCTTAATAAACAAACTAGAAAAGCACAAATATTTTAAGTATCATAACTGGAAAAGGCTTGTGAGGGAAAAAAAAATACACCTAATTAAAAAAGACTGGTTTTCTCTAGAAGCACCCAAACTGAACTGCCTGTGTGTGAGGGTTTAATCTTGGCTGTCTCGGGTGTGAGGATTTAATCATGGCTTTAAATAACAACCAAACCTTTTCCAAATCTGTGTGTCTATGTGAATCATTTATTGCTTTTTCTGATTTGGCGTTTTTATGCATTATATATTGACTTTGATCAGCTGTAGCATGCTGGATTAATCTTTCTTGTATTTTTAATACAGTATGCTGATTGCTTCCCAACTGGAACCAACGTATGCCAGGACAGTTTACCCATGTTTTGATGAACCTGCCATGAAGGCCACGTTTAATATCAGAGTTGTTCATGACCCAAGCTATGTGGCTCTTTCCAACATGCCTGCTATTGGTAGGTAAACAGCAAGTAGACTTAGGAGTTTTCCTCCCCTAAATTACTTTTAAAAGGCTGTAGTTTATCTGCAAGACTGTATGATCCGATACAGCTGTGTTCTGTTGTCCGTGTGATAATGCCTTGAAAATGTACCAAAAAATCTGTGCCTATGAACATAAAAATTTGGAGACGGTTATTCATAATTAATGTCTCTAATGGCAATAATTCCACAGTTTTGCCAGTAGTGATGTGCTGTCATCTGGTTGCTGGAGGCTGCATCGGGTTTGCTTCCTGGCATTTACTGCTTGGTCAGTGTGCCTGTCTTGCTGCATGACATATGCTTAAAACAACAAGGCAGCCCCAGCGTGCAAAGCTTGTAATCGTGGTATTAAGGGATTCCTTTCATTCTAAGTAGATTTCAAGAACATATTTACAACACAGAAAAAATTGTTTTGTTAGGCAGAGTCGCTATAGCCTCCTGTGTATGTGCAGTATAAGAATGAGAGGACTAAGGCTCTGGAAAGGCTCCTCCTGTTTCTTACTGGGATCTCATGTGGGATGCATGTCGGATATAAAATTCCAAACAAATACTGTGTTAGTGTTCCTACAAAAGTCTGCTGGGTCTCTTTTCTCCTTCTTAATAGCTTTTTCTGCAGTTCAGTATCACAAATCTTTATTTTTGACCTAAGTAATTTTCAGCCATGTAAAGGAAGTTTTATGAGATTTGCATGAAAGCTCAGTAACTTAGGAATTATAATAGATGGGATCACTTGAAGTGTTTTCTTCCCCTGAGAATCTTGTCATGTCCCTCTTACTTAGAAGGGAGGTATCTGATGAAGTATTTCCTAATTCTTGGGTACACATGACCTATACTCGAATCATAATAGATCACATGTTTTAGAGATAAGCAGCATGGAATAAATTGTCTACAGTTTGCCTACATTCTAAAACTGACACAGTTTGATATCCTTCGAAGTCTTCAGTTAAGAAGCTCAAGAGTGGGGTTTTTGGTGTTTGCCTGGAAGGCAATCATGATGCTGATAAGTGGCAGCAACGAGTCTGGCTGCATGCCTTCTACCACAAACATATCAAGTTAGTGAAGAAATTCAGCATATTAGAGAAGTGTATAAAAAAAACCAAACAAACCAAAAACAACCAAAACAAACCCTCCCCCCCCAAAAAAACCCCCAAACCAAAAAACCCCCCAAAACCAAAAACAAAGGCAGAAAACAAAAAATTCCTTGTTTGCGATGGCATAACAGTGGTCTAAATACTTCTTTGCTAATTTTTCTAGATGTATTTGAAATGAAGGCTGAAGATGGAAGCCTGTGGACTGTTACTGCATTTAACACTTCACTGAAAATGTCAACCTACTTGACTGCTTTTGTGATTTGTGATTTTGATTATGTCACCAGAACTGAACGGGGAAACAAGGTAAGTATGAGGCTGTATAACACATTATAGCAGTTTACAGCAGAAGTTGGCTCTGTGGTGTATCATGTGCTTTAGAAGATATCACAGACATTAACTGTGCTTTCCATTCCAAAACTATTTGCTTATGTGGCAAAACTGCTAACGTTTATCCTGCAGCTATTTCTGCAGAAAGATTTCCTTTAAGACGATTAGTTTATTGTCCTGTCCTGTTCATTTCATACAATTCCACAAGTAGGTATGGGCTAAACTTTATGGGAAGCTACTCTGCATTACTGATCATAATTCAGGGTCGTCTTAACTCTTAGTTGGAAAAAGCTGCTTCTTCAGCTTTCAGTTCAGTTGTTCAGTTTTGCTCTTATGTTACACTGGGAAAGCTTCTTGAGGGAGTCTGTGAAAAACATACTGTTGGCAGCAGTTGTTTTACTTTCCTTCTTTGCTGAAAGTCAAGAGGGAAAAGATGTATCATAAATAGTAAACTCAAGCATAAAGCTATTAAAGGTAGCAAACACTTGCTATCCTTAATAAATGAGAGCACAGTGTTATCTTCACTGTCAAGCTAGTGGGGAGAGGTGGGACAAGGTGAGAGGACAGTGCAGAGGTGACCTATGAAGCACAGTATTAGCTCCTTTTTAAAGGGAAAATTTGATTTGGTATGTCATACCTGCCATCCCCTGTATAGAACATGTTGGGTGCATAACGGCTATGACTGTGGTGCTTTTTTGCGGGGCTGATTTGTACTGACAGGAGTCAGCAAAGCGAAGCATTCAAATGAACATTTTTCAGAGGGCACCACCTGTGTTCTGTGAAATGAATGGGAGATGGCGTTTTGCCCTTTGGTTTCAGACGGAGATGCCTCCACAGTACTTGTGTGAACATGTGCATTGTGTCTGTTTTGTCATTTCTGGTAAGTAACTTACAACATGAAACACCAGTACTGTGACTCAAAGCTTATACAGGGATTAGGATTTTAAGTCTGCCTATTGTGTTTAGATTTTGCAAAATGTAGTCATTTCTTCTTTGAACCTCCTCTGAAGCCTCAGCTGAAAAGGGGCTCAGAGGCTGAAGATACTCTATTGACTGAATATACTTTCTTTTTTTCTTGTAAATCAAGAAAAATCTAAGAGCACAATCCCTTTTGTGCTCTTAGTGTTAGGCTGTGCAGTTCCACGTAAGACCATGTATTGCATTTAGATGCAAGAAATGTAGGGGGTTTGAGCTGCTAGGCACCTGGAGGGTCTTGTATCCAGAGATACACAATGGAGACATCTCAGTCTACTCCATCACCTTGGGCAAGCAGGTGCCCTTTTCTGTACCAGACAAAGCACATGGGCATGGCAGGGAAAAATTTTTCTTGCTGCTGCTGTCTCTGTGGCTCAGAAGTACAAATGTCATCTGCTCAGATGCCATCTGCATTCTGCAAGAGCAGCGGGAGGCCAGTGGTCTGTTTCAGGCTGTGAGAAAGTTCAAGAGGAGAATTGTCTATGTTTGGACAGCAAATGCTCTCTGAACACCCATTTCTCCATCTTCAGGGAAAGA
>NW_010414468.1:9262-25292 GCF_000710305.1 Buceros rhinoceros silvestris
GAGTGGTGGTGTGAAGGTAAGTTTGTCACCCAGACTCACTGGCTGGAAAACATTGGCTTAAGGTGTGTCATTCTAAATAGTTTAACAGCATTTCCCATTTAATAAAAGAAAAACCAGGAGTCTGTTTGTTTCAGCAGTGTGTAGCTGGATTCAAATCTTGGCCCCATTGAAGCACTGGAACTCTCCTAGATTTTAACAAGATTAGGCTCTGTGCCATATTTTGTTAGGTCCATCAAAACTGGAGTTGGGTTTTGTGTTTCTTTTTTTTTTTTCATTAAAAACATCTTTGTGTGGTCTGATGTGGACAGACAACACTTTCAAACAAGGATTCACAGAAGAGAAGCAAAGAAAATGAAAATATGAGGGTTGTCTAAAGTACCACTTCTTTTTTTATTGCAGATACGTATTTGGGCTCGGAAAGAGGCAGTTAAAAATGGGTATGTTGACTATGCTTTAAATATCACAGGCCCAATATTTTCATTTCTGGAAGACTTACTTAACGTCAGCTATCCTCTGCCAAAAACAGGTGAGTTTACTTATTTTCTTAAATGGACCAGAAATGGCTGCTGATGGTGTGACATTCACAGAAGCAATAGGTTCTTTTGCAGTATTCTCTTCTCACAGCCTACCTACATTCACGGAAAAAAATCTGTAAGGTTTTTCTTTCACTTAATTCTCCTTTCTGCACAATGTCTTTTATTAATCTGTAACTCTGCATTCTTGCATGCTTACCCCACTCTTTTAAAGCATCATTTCCTAAAAAAGGGACTACAAAGTAGATAGAAAGAAGTTATTCAGTGATGTGGCTATTTCTGGGATAGACGATTGTACCAGGCAAAGATGTTGTAGTCCCTTTGTCTGGGAGATATATTACCCTGGCTATATATTCCTGTGCATTACTCCCCAGAAAAAAGACTCCTGCAGGAAAACATTTTTTCTACTTAAAATGGACAGCAGGTAAGTCAGTTAAGTCAAGCTTCGGTCAAGAAAAAATCTACAGTTCCAATGTACAGTTTTTCCACTATTTGTGCTTGGATTTCCAAGGAGTTCAGCATGTATATTATGGGCAAACTTTTGTACAAATTGGTAGGGTATTGAGAGCACAGAAGGTGTTTCTTATTTAAAATGAGTTTTGGACCTGCCCATGTTTTTAGCAGACTGCGGGACTGGTAGGGGAAGACTTTCTCTCCTTTCTCAACTGGATAATTTGTTGATTTGTGAAACCTGTATTTTGGCACTTGAAAGAAATTAATTTTTATCTGTGTAAATGCATTATCTTCCGGTATATTTAGAGACTAACTTGCAGAATTACTAACTGCACTTCTTATGGAAAAGATAATACATGCAGTCTTTACTCTTTAAATTTTGTTGTTTTAGTAATTATAAAAGCTACTCAAGGGTTGTAGACAATTCTGTTTCATGCTTGTGTTCTTCTGGTTACTAGCAATGTCAATACATTAATTTATTAGTATAAAAATATTATAGAATTGAAGAAGAATAATAGTATTGCAGGCTTCCTGTTAGGTAAGGTTTCAGTTTCACAGAATGCTGTAATACCATTGCAGTCCCCAATGTAATGTCATACAATACCAACTACATTTCCCACTGACTTTCTCTGAAGTTTTGCTTAAAAATTAATAGGATTAGGTCAGCCGAGAATAACTTCTTGTGAATGCTAGAGATTTCTATTGCAAACTCAAAATATGAAATTAAAAATTAACACATTTAAAATCAGGGATATTTAAGGGTTTGTCTTCACCTGACTTTAATGCACTTCTAAGTGAGCTCTCTTGCCCCTGGCTGGCTGGAGGCGGGCTGCCTCACCATTGCTGTCAGCCTGAGGTGATGAGCCCCGCTGAGATGCAGTCTGGTTTGCTGGCGTTCAACACCACGCTTACATTAACGGCCTAGCTTTCAGACTGGAACTGGCTTATGGTTTGGAGTACAAGCTTGTGTCTGCTTCCAAAATGCTCTGTATACCTCTGTATACCTCCTCTTTGCTGCTATGTTTAAGCAGTATATCTTCCTTTGAGATCCTTGATGTTTTGTCTAACTGTCACATTTGAACTGGAAAACTGCTCCCTGTGCATAAAGCAGAAGGGAAGTACAGAGGTAACAGCCATACTGTGGATCATGTTTCTGAGACACTTTTCAAGTAAGAGTGGAAAGGACCCCTCCACTCAGAGCTGGAAAGACAAGATCTTTTTACATCAGTTGCTAGGCTGAAGAAAGAGGTAAGTATTATCTTTCCCAAACAAAGGAGGAAGTCATACAGAGAAGGATTTCTGAGAGCTAGAAGTGAATATATTCTCTCCTAGTAGAATACAGCCTTCATTTTTGTTCAAAACACTTGTATGTACAAGATACAGTACAGGCCTGGGCTTCCTAGGAATTTGTAATGTGGCTTCCTGAAAGAGTGGCAATGATAGATGCAAAGTATGAAAAGAATTTTGACAGATCATTTGCCATTGTACTGCAAAATATTCGTATCCTTTAGTCGCACTGTGAACCAGAGTGAGCATTAAAATCATGTGAGCATTTTACTTCTGAAACTTAAAGATAACTTCTCTTTTGTCTGTTTGAATCAATTTAGATGTTGTCGCACTGCCTGATTTTGGAGCAGGTGCTATGGAAAACTGGGGGCTAATGACTTTCCAAGAATCATCATTGATGTACCTCCCAAGTGATAAATTCACAAGCAAAAAGGCAATGATTGCCATAATTATGTCACATGAGCTAGGACACCAGGCACGTGGTAAAAAATTCTTTGTTTGCCTATGAGGTTGTTTGCTTTGGGTTGCTGATGATGCAGTCAAAGATTAGTAGAAGAAATATAGTGACTTGACAGTAGGGGCTGTGAGCACTAGAGTACTAAAAGACAATTTGATCCTATGTTCTGCTGATAAATCGATAATAAATGCAGATTCTGTCATATTGCAGACTGCATACTGACTGCACAGGATTTACAAAAATACAAAATTGTTAATGGGCTACTTTTTTCTTTCTTTTTCTTACACAGTACCCGAATGCCATGTAGGAATGGCATAATGCTCTCTATGTATAGTACACTTAGTACTTCGTTGGGAGAATTAATGAACTTCATAACTATTCTTTTGTAGTGGCAGTGCATGTACACGTTGCAAAAGATATTTGGTTTTCTGTAAGAAAGCTTATGTTGTGGTAGACAAAATTAACATGGACACATTTTACAGTGTAGCTGGACCTTCGTTCAGTTTTCATAGAGATTTAGAAAATTTTCTTACTTGGTTTGGAATGATAATGCAGTTTCACATTATTATTGTTTGTTTAATTTGCTGTTGCTTGCCAAAGCAACAGCTCTGCACTTAGTCAACAAAGTAGGCAAAATAGTTTAACTTGGCTAGTGCACTTGTGTGCCCTTCTGACAAGGTCTGTAGCTTTTCAGACTGTTTTTATTGCAGGCCAATAAAACAAACATCAGTACTTAAACTCTTATTTTTAAAACAAAGTTGTCATTCAAGTTTTTAAGAATTACCAAATAAAAACCAAATCTGCAAGTGAACAATTTCTCAGTAAATATGAACTACTAAATATGAGTTTATAGCAGCCATTGTGGAAGTTCTACTGATTGCCAGAGCAGGGTTATGATGATTTTGAAATTGTTAATTCCCTAGTTTTGTTTATCATTCCCCTGACAATTTCCTTTTGTTAAGAACATGGGTAAATGTTTTTGTAATTGCTTGATAAATGCCCATCATGGATGGATGTGATCTTTTAGATACATACATTTTACTGGAAAGTGTTTGAAATTAAAGAAAGAAATGACATAAATCACTGACGTCCATACTAATGGTATGAAATTGTAGATAAAGCAATTAAAATATAATTGCCCTGAACCTCTGACTTGTCCCAAGGTTCATCTTTTTCTACTAAATTTTCACTATCTGAAGGAATATCCAGCATGTTATTCAACTGACACATTAAATACAGTTTAAATACCCATTAAAAAAAGTTTCTTCAGCGTAGGTATGTGTGTTTAACCTGAAAAAACCAAAAAACAGCAGTCCAAAGAGATGCTGAGATACCTTTTCTTTCTATTTAAGTGGTTTGGAAATCTGGTTACAATGAACTGGTGGAATGATCTGTGGCTTAATGAGGGACTGGCATCTTACTTTGAGTACCTTGGAGTTACCTTTGTTGAACCCAAGCTTTCACTGGTAAGTACTAACTCTTACTGAGGTAAGCTAAAGTTGCAAAGTTCCAGGACGTACGAAGAAAGGGAAGTGGAGGAAATGAGGTTTAAATAAGCCATAGTATTAGTAAGTTAACTTGCCTGGAAATTACTAGCAGGTCTTGATTCTTCCCTGGAGGTTCTCCATCTTCTGGGGGCTATGATTATACCCAGCTCTCCTATGTATTCTGGTGCAGAAGGTGGCTGGATGGCTGTGACTCTGCAGTGCCAAAACGTTGGTGTTTTTCCTGTAGATCTGTTATGTAGTGTTACGAAAATACCCCGCAGACACTTATAAAAATAATACGGGTTTTATTAGGTTCCCTTAAACAAGTTCGAATGATGTCTGGTTAGGAAATTTTTACACAGAACAATACCTTACACGTAACTGACAACTTAAAACGAGGGAAAAACCGGTTTTGCAAGTAAATCAGCTCCCGATTTAAATCCGAATACCTTCTCTTTGCCAATGCAAAGAGAGAACTATTTACCAACAGTCTAGACCATTCACAATAGCTTTATCTCCCACTATCTAATAGAGGAATCTCTCGCTTACAGAAACGCAATTTCTTACCAAAATATTGTGGTCGGCATCCCAACTCCAATATTTCGTAGCCTCTGTTCTAACGTCTTAGAACAGAGCGAGATCCCTTTCTCTGCCTTAGCTTGTCTCCGAGAAGAGACAGCGTTCTGCTGCTTCTGCAGCTTGCGGCCTTCACGCCCTGTGCTCGTTACTCGTGCTTGTGCTGCTGGTGCTGGTGCTTCGCTCGTGGCTGTCTCTTCGACAAGACTCCCGTTTATATAGTAGATAGACGTGCACTGTGGTCAATTATCAGAGATGGGATCTAAATGAGTTTTCGACAAAACTCAGACTTGCAGGCACCCTCTCCACAGGGGTCCGGAGCCCTGTCTTTGTGTGCAAGCACCTGAACGGAGGTAGCAGGAGAGCTCCTGGAGTCTGCCTGTCTGCTCCAACACAGGAAGGATAATTAAAACCCATCACAGGTAGCAAACCTAACTTTCTCTCCTGGGTCCTGATGATTTGCCTCCCTGCGTGTCCAAGCTCTTTTTCAAGCATCGCATACCTCAGGTGTCTAAGGAGTATCTAGGCAGTGTCTAAGTTGGGCCATTTTGAGTCTGTTTAGTCCTCTGGGTCCCTGGAGGTCTAGCTGTAGATAAGGCAAATAAAATGCACATAGCTAGTGCAACAGCAGAGTTAACTCCTTCCTGTTCTGCCTAAATGGGAACAAGCATAAATCCCATGGCATATTGCAAAACTCCACCCACCATTAAACTCTTGAGACAGCAGGACAGGTGCTGCTCATTGTAGCTGTGAGGTGAGGTGCACGTGCCTGTGCAGTTGTAAATGTCTGTGCACAGTGCCCTCAGCTTCCAAAGAAGGGAGGAGCCTGTAGTCTGGGCAGACCTGAGGCTGCAGACAATCCAGTCTGCTTTTTATGTGGCTCAGCTGAAATACCATTGGTCACTTTCCTTTTCTAATTCACCAAAGTACTTAATCACATACTAAATTGAAAACTAATACAGGCATGTCAAACAAATTCTGTCAGAAGGCTTTTAGATAATGCTAACTTTCTGTGCTGCTCATTGTAGCTGTGAGGTGAGGTGCACGTGCCTGTGCAGTTGTAAATGTCTGTGCACAGTGCCCTCAGCTTCCAAAGAAGGGAGGAGCCTGTAGTCTGGGCAGACCTGAGGCTGCAGACAATCCAGTCTGCTTTTTATGTGGCTCAGCTGAAATACCATTGGTCACTTTCCTTTTCTAATTCACCAAAGTACTTAATCACATACTAAATTGAAAACTAATACAGGCATGTCAAACAAATTCTGTCAGAAGGCTTTTAGATAATGCTAACTTTCTGCTTTGAACTTCAACAACAGCTCACTTTATTCTTTGTAATGCAGTATTTTAATATCATTGAAAAGTGATATTAAAGGGTACCAAACTTTAAATTGGAAGTAAATCCTTATCTCCCTTCTAAATTTTAATATTTTCATTTAGATGCCTGTCTCTAAAAATCAACAATTTCCATTTTGTTTATGTCCATAAAGTAGATTTTAAAATTGTGCAGTAATTCCATTTGATAAATTACAGTTACATGATGTGCCTTGGAAATTCAGAGTAAGTTACACAGGTGTGAGAATAAGGGCTTTTTGGTGCAGTTTTGTGGGCCATACACATTCACAGAATCGCAGAATGATTGATGTTATAAGGGACCTCTGGAGATCATTGGTCCAACCCCCTGCTCAAGCAGGGCCTTCTAGAACCAGTTGCCCAGCACCATGTCCAGATGGCTTTTGAAGATATCAGAGGATGGAGACTCCACCAGCTCTCTGGGAAACCTGTGCCAGTGCCTGGGCACCCTCACAGTGAGAAAGTGTTTTGTGATGTTCAGAGGGAACCTCCTGTGTTTTAGTTTGTGCCCATGCCCTCTGGTCCTGTCACTGGCCTGGCTCCATCTTCCTTGCGTCCTCCCTTCAGGTATTTATATGCATTGATGATATTCCCCTGAGCCCTCTCTTCTCCAGGCTGAACAGTGCCTTTCCTTATATCATCAGTCTGTTCATCATCAATATGACCTTTGCTGGAGTCTCTCCAGTATCTTTCCTCTGTTGGGGAGCTCAGCACTGGACCAAACTCTCCTCACCAGTGCTGAGCAGAGTGTCAGGATCTCCTCTCTCAACTTGCTGGCAACACTTCTCCTAATGCGGTCTAAATACCATTAGCCACCTTTGCTGCAAGGACACATTCCTGGCTCACGTGCAACTTGGTGTCCTTCATGTCCCAGGTCCTTTTTCATAAAGCTGCTTTCCAGCTGGGTGTTCCCCAGCATGGATTGTTCCTATCCAGCTGCAGGACTTAACACTTCCCCTCCTTAAACTTCCTGAGGTTCCTGCTAGCCCATTCTCCAGCCTCTCCAGGTCCTTTGGGATGGCAGCACAACCCTTTGGTGTATCATCCACTCCTTCCAGTTTCCTGTCATCCGCAGACTTGCTGAAGGTACGCTCTGTCCCTGCATCCAGATCGTTAATGAAGTTGTTGAACGGGACTGGTGTTGAAATTTGCCTCTGGGGTACAGTGCTAGCTGCTGGCCTCCAACTAAACTTTGTGCCACTGATAGCCATCCAATTACAAATTGAACCCTGAACATTACATTTACTGGCTGTTTACAAGGAGAAAAATTGGTCAACAAATTTGCTTTCATTAATTGGAAGCCTATGTTCTTCTCTTTGAGAAGCAGAAGTGCTTAAAGTGGCCTGCAGTGTTTTACCTTTTTAATGATGTAATTCTTCCATCCTGTCTTAGGACCGATATGCAGCTGGGGGGAATTGAATCATTTGACAAAAAGAGAATTCACTGATTTACACCAAAGGAGCTGTTTTTCCTGCATATTTCTCACTGGGTTACAGCAGAAACGCTGCATAATTAAACCTCGCTATCTTGGTAGCTTAGTTTACAGGTTGTTGCTCGAGGTTGCAGCAGACAAAATAGAGAATTTAGGAGGAAAATGCTGCCATATTAATCACATAGATGTAAACGAGATACAGGTTTTCAGTTTTGAGGATTTGTTCATTTCCTGTTTAATATAGTTGACTTATTTTTCCCCAAGGAGTACGCTGCAATTGTCTTTGTCAGGCCCAAGACCACAGTCCTCTCAGATGTAAAATTTTCACTGATTACTAATGTTTCATGTGGAAAATGTTAGAATTGGGTATACAATCCCTTTTACTTCATGAGAAAGTTAGGGAGGGTGGAAAAAGATCATTCCTTTTCTACTGACAGACTATTTCTATTAGTGCTAATACCATAATTTACATTCTGTCCTGAGAGTAAGTTTTTTCTGTTCAGCTCACTTAAATTTGTCTCTTTCTTGCAGGACAAAATTTTTTATGATCATGTAGTACAACCCATCTTGAGGGAAGACAATGAAATAGGAGTTCGATCACTGTCAGAGAGTGAAGACAAGATCAAAGGATCATTTTCTTTAATGTCTCTGTTTGACACCATCACGTACAACAAGGTTAAAAGAATATATTTGTATATTCTAAACTAATGGTACGAAGTAGGTTTAAGAGGAACTGTTGAATTACAATGCTTTTTGTAGGTTTGTTTTGTCATTCAAAGTTCATTTATACTGCACACAGAAATTTATTTGATGTTGCAAATGTATTTGGCTAGGAAAGAAATAGTGAAAACATTTTTTTAACCTCCATGAAATATAAAGTGTAGGACTAACTTATCTGGAATATAGTTTGAAAAAGCATTGCAATAATAATAGCAATAATAATTAATGTTTTCTCATAGTTTGGGGCTTTGGTTTTTTTTTTTTTTTTTTTTTTTTTTTTTTTTTTTTTTTTTTTTTTTTTTTTTTTTTTTTTTTGTACTCCAGGGTGCTGTTATTACCTGGATGCTTTCTGGCTTCCTGACTAAGAAGTTGTTTATCAGAGCACTCACTGTAAGTTTAGAAAACTTAATGGCTTCATCTTCATTTATAAGCCTGAAAATGACAGTTGTACAAAATGGTGTTTGCCTTGCTGATGTTTTTCTTTGAACCCTCATGAATTCTGATGGTTCTGTTTGTTTCCATACAGTCATATCTGAAAGAATTTTCCTTCTCAAATGCTAACCAAGATGATCTCTGGACCCACATACAGATGGTACTCATTTTATTTCTAATATTCTTGCTCTGGTGTTTAGTACAGATCCAATTTAGGAGACATACACTCCTTGTAGAAGAATGCAGTGGAATTTGGCTATCCCTAGTGTAGTCATTTTCTTGCATAAAATTTGCTTTGCTGGCTCTTCCAGCTAATGTCTTCCTAAGTGTTTATTTGGCTGCCTAACTGCACCTGAGATCAGTGGAGCTAAGTACAAGGAGTAGAGAGATAGGATGGGAAATCGGGGCCAGGTGGAGTTTTGGGTTTCATGGGGATTGCCTAAACCTACATGAAGTTGCATAGCCTATTCTTCTGGAATTTAAGTTTCGCCAGATCAGGCTGTGTGATGCTCTGGCCTTGATGATCAAAGTTGCTGATATGTTACAGATCCAGCAAAGTCTGTACCTAGGGCAGTAGCTCAGCATTTCACCCTTTGCTAGTTTTGGCAGAAATCTAAATAAGAAAGCAGGTGCTAATAATAGGGGGGTTTTTTTTATCACACTTTCCTGTTCCTTTTAAGAAGGTTTCTGTTGTGTTGCAGCAGACTTAGGTTAAGAATGAGAGTGTCACAATTTCAGGTATGCAAGGCTGTGACATCTTTTACGGCAACAGAGACTGTACCATTTCACACTAGTTGGGACGATAGCTTAGTGTGTTTTTCAACTTGTCTTTACTATTCAGTTTGTTCAATAGGTAGTCACTTAAAAATCTTTGTGTTCCAGCAGCTTTACTTGAGTGCAATTAACAAATCAGGTCTGCCATCGCCATACAGGGGTATAAGTATATCAACACTGAGAAAGATGAGCAGTCAGGTTATAAGAATGACAAATGCCTTCTCAGTATTTCGGAAATACTAAAAAGGCTTTGTTGTCTTTATTTTAATGTCAGTAATGTTCTTTGAACTTTGTTACATTGATTTTTGGCAGGAATCAAAGACCAGCAAACTGCTAAGCAGTTATCTTTTTTTCTAGTATGTTAGAACAGCCCCTAGAGTGTTGCTGAAACAGTATCAGCAAGTACCTGTTTGTTGTAAATATTTCTGATTCCTGTTTCTCTTGCAGGTCGTAGATGCACAGGATGAAGTTCAGTTGCCAGCATCTGTAAAACAAATAATGGATTCCTGGACATGCCAAAATGGGTTTCCACTTTTAACGTTAAATCTAACCACTGGCACAATCAGTCAGCAACAATTTCTTAATAAAAAGAATGAAAACAGTACTGATTCTTACAAGTATGTTTAGCTTGTGTGTTTGTTGTATGCCCATACTTCATTTTTTTTGCAGGAAACTCTTCAGTTAGGACATTATGTTTTGACCATCTGATTTTTTTTAACTTCATGTTTTTTCTTGTCACAAGCTGTCAGGTAAATTCTGTTTGAATTTACAGTAATTTACAGTAGTTCTGCAATCCACTTGTTTTGCCAGAAAGTTGCTTTCCTCTGGAGTAGTGCCTTTTTCAGCCACATAATGGCTTTGTAAGATCGGACACAGGTCACAAATAGGTTGTAGGGCAGGAGTTTTGCCTGGCATTTTCTTCTTTCCTTACCCTCAATTTTATGGACTGGGGAACTGGATGAACTACGCTGTAGCTTATTTCTGGTGCACATATTCCCAGTTGTCCTCTCCTTGGTAAGGATAAAGGGGTTGCATTTAAGTACTTACATAAAAGACCCCTTTCTCAGAAAGTGTCAAGTATGCAGCTGACACGCAGCTCTAAAGTTCCTGTCAGTGGGCAGTGCCGAGTGCCTGGCACTTTTGAAAGCTGTGTTGCTTATTTAAATGCCTAAAAACGTGATAGAAGGAGCTGCCATTGGTCACCCTCTTTGGAAACTCAGGAACTTTCATGAAATTCGGCAGCTGACGTGACTGTTGGGTTGCATGGACAGGGTCTGTGAGATAATGTGGGGAAAAAGTGTAAAGGAGAACAAAACCCAAAGCAGTTTTCCCTGGCTGCTATTGCTGGTCAAACAAACAGCCAAAAGAAATTTTGATGAGAACCCCAGAGATTCCTTTGCTCTCAAGCTCCAAGCATTGCAGAGCATTAGTCCAATCAGTAGTTTTGATTAGCTTAGGTAAGAAGTTCCAAGTTACAAATGTTAAGCCCTTTACTGTAGTTAGCAAGAAGCAATACCATGTGAATGTAAGAAAATCTCAGGATATGTATGACAGAATCTCAGGGTTTTGAAGGTTTCATCTGGTTTTGTCACGAGTTTAACGTTCCTTCAGAAAGTTGTCAGAATTACAGTTGTATGCTTGCTGGGGCCTTTTTTAGTAGATACCCTTCTGAAAAGAAGCTTTACATTCTCCAGAAGTGGGGTAGAGTGAGGAGAATAAAATTGCTGCCCAAAGAAGGAAAGCCAAAGTACAGAGGTACAGTGGTACTCAGATACCTAGCACTGAACAATATTCCAGATATGGGTGCCTATTTAAATACGTGCTAGAGGTCCCTCCTCTTTGATGAGCCTAGGTGCTGATCCAGTGTAAGCACTGATGAGGTTTTGAGCATTAGAGAGGAGAGAAGGTAGATGTAGATTCTTGTAAGAAGGAGCTCACCTGCAATCTAGTTTAACATCATCTGAGAGGGGTTCTTTTAAGCATAAGAGTTAATAATATTATCTCTTTCTTTTATTAAGTAACACATGGATTATTCCTATTTCTTGGATGAGAAATGGATCGTCACAACCCTTAATGTGGCTAGATAAAAGCAGCAGTAAGTAATGTATTTGTTCACGCATGCTAAAACCGAGCTGATAAAACATAACTCTTCTATAAACAGAGGATATATTTGAATTGAATAGGGACATAAAACTTTATTACAGAAATGTGTACGTTTTTCTGTCATGCTAGTTTTGTGACAGAATAGCAATGGATTTACAAATAGATTATATTGGGTTTACTTCATTGCATCAAACTTCAGTGTATGTTTTTAATAATATGGTAGAAAGCATATTATAAGTAGAGTTTTCCACAATTTCGATTTTACCATTTTGTTTACAAATCCAAACACTTAATGCCTCATGCTTCTGTATTATTCTTAGCCCAGCAGATCTCACTGATGTTACTGACAGCTTTTGAGTATAGGTAGGGTCTCAGCTGTGATAAATTATCAGCTCAGGTAGTAGACTGAATAAGACTGAATACTACAGCTGTGTGTAGTATACCAACATTGTTGTCACACGTGGATACCTGTAAAACCAGAAAATTAATATTTTCAACACTGCTTAATTTAATACATTTATGCAAATTAAATACAAAAATACTCTTGTCAAAAGAATAGGATTTTAAAAAGTTTTAAAAGCTAGTAATAGAAAAGTGAGTTTATGGACATCTCCAATCATATAAAAAAAAATCAGTTCTTTCTCAGTGCTTTCCAATAAGCTTTTTGTAGAAGGAGAAGAAATGAATCATTAGAATGGGGTAATCATTTTTCTGTGGCAAGTTAGCCCTAAACTTAATCAGCCCTTGAATCAGTTACAAGGAAATGCAGGGACTGATGTGTTTTTGGAACGCTTAAGAGCAGAACTACCATATGCTGTGTGCATAATGTATCTTTTAACCAATGCAAACAGAGGGTGGAAAGCTGCTTTCCCTCTTTTTCAGGCAATAAGATAGCTTGAGTTATCATTTTGAGGTATATGGACACGTAAATAAGCAAACAGTGGATGTTTACTCCTCTGACTGCTTTAAAGTTAAATAAACCAGCGATTGCTAAGACAAAAAAAAAATTGCAGAAAACAATTGTTGGGTGGCACTTGCCTGGGAGGACTAGTGTCATGTTCTAAGTTTCTATTTTTGAAGTGATACCAGTTCTATTTGCTCACCCATTTCCTTCCATTTCCTCATCATATAACTTAAGAGCTATAGAAACTATTAAAAAACCCATCATGTTGTATCTTCCTGAAGGAACTATGATAAAGTAGAAACTCAGTCTTAAAACACACTCCACTTGTAGTTGAAAGCCATGTACCAAATTTTCCAGATGCTATTCAGTCAAGGAATTTGCATTCATGTTTTAAGATTAAAAAAAATAATAATAAATTCGACTTTTTGATGCATAAAGAAACCAAATGGCTTCTTACAAAGGTAGAAATGTTAAGGGTAATTCTAAATTCAGTTTGTTCCTGTGAGATTGAAATGATTCTGGTGGAGAACTGTTACATTACCGTTCAGAGACATTTGTCAGAATGGTTTTGGTAAGTGAAAATGAGGGATTTGGTACAAAGTACAATTTTTTTTACTCTAAGTTTTGAATAGTTGTTGCAGTGGCATAACTGTATATAAAGAAGAAATATCTCAGAGGTGATTTTGTGTATGTATATTTTTGCTGCAAAGAGCTTTGCAGGAGCGAAATTATTATACTTCTAAACAGGTTAAATTAAACTCCAAGCTCCAAGCTGGGCTGCCAGTAGCAGCCAAGCGTGTTCATTCAGCACTGCACTATACAGTGTTAAAAGCCCGTGCTGTTGGTTTAGGGCTCCTCAGGCAATGTCTACAGAATTAACTTCTGCCCATCTAATTGTGTCGGTCACTGTCCATGACTGAGACAACTGTGCAGCAAAAAAAGACACACAAGGATGATGGTGCTGTTATGGTAGAACATGTTTCACTCAGCCTGGGGAGTGGAGAAGCACAGATTTACTATTTTAGCTCGACCTAAAAGGGCTCTTGATGATTAGTAGACCACTGACTCAGTATGTCCTTATAGGGAAACTGCTGCTAGTGCCCTGTTTTAGCCACCCATGCTGTTTGTAAATGGTTAAGCCAGCCATCTGTCATGTGCCACTTTTCTATCTCATTTAACTTGTGAAGATGACTGAGGATGAATCCTGTAGTACTTACTCGGTCAAAACACATTGAAGCCTTAAGTGTTCTGCTCAGACTAAAGTGGTGCTGGTCTAGACTATGCACCAATGTTGATTTATTGTCTTAAGAGAGTTTGCCTGCTTAAATCAGGATGATAGTAGCCAGTTAAAGCAGCACTTGATTTCTCTTCTGATGAGGCAGCTTAGAGCCTTCAAGGCCGCCCTTGCTACATCAGATCTACCGTAAGCTGTTGGGAGCAAGTAATCAGACGAGCACATGTAAAGTAGGTAGTGAGATGTGAGAACTGAGATGAAATGGGCCTGCAGAAGGAGGCCTTTGGTGAGAGTGTCACTTAAAAGGACTACAGAATTACTTTATTTAAAATACAGTTTTTCAATTGCTTGTCTCTTGAATAAACGTAGCTGTTTTGCTTTCCTTGATCTCCATTTATGTTGATACTGGTAGGTGGTTCTTTCTTCCATAACACACTGAGTGTTGTGTTGTGGAGCAGCACTGGGAGCAGTAGGTGTGCTGGAGGTGCATGCTCGGAAGCAGGCTTGAGGATAGCGTTCCTCATCCAGACTGTTTATTCTCGAGTAACCTTTCTGAACTCTCCCAGCTGCATGTCATCGAAAGGGTAGGAGCAAAGTGGGTCTTTAGCCTCCCCTTTGCCATCTCAAGGTGCTCAGCACCTGAGGGGTCAGTTGCGTGTTGAAATTCTTCTGCGGTGCAGAGCAAGGATTATAAATGCACCAAGCTTTTCTGGGATTTTCTTTGAGTCCAACCTCAAACTTGTGTCTCAGATCTCAGAGGAACACCAAGTCCGGTGTTTAGAAATGCAAGAGAATTCAGCAGTATGCAGAAAATAAAATGATACGTTTTAATGTCACTTTACAGAAGTCTTTCCTGAAATGCAAGCATCAGAGTCAGAATATGACTGGATCCTGCTAAATGTAAATTTAAGTGGATACTACAGAGTTAACTATGATCAATTAAACATAAAAAGATTAGCACGCTTGCTTGAAAATGATCCAAAGGTAAGATCATACCTGTTTTCTCAAGTTTATAAACAGACTCTTTCCATGTTTTTCTTCTTGAAGTTCTTAGCAGTAATCACCTTGATGTAAGGCTGGAATAAGAGACACGTATCACCTAAGAAGAAATAATCCACTATTGCACCACTGACATCACTGACAGCCTTCCATGGTGGAAGAGGAACAGGCCCAAGAAGTTTCACATAAGCATGAAAAATAGCTTTACATGAGATGGCATTCTGTCCTCAAAGTTGTCTTAACAGCTTGTGGTTCTTACAGTGTCTTATATTTGGCTTGAAGAGTCATTGGTACGCATGTGTGACTGAGCTTTATCTGCTGCTAGGTAAACATGGAGAAGGAAGGCTGGGAGAAAGCTTTTTATTTCCATATTTCCTCCATAGTTCTGCTAGTGACATTTAAAAAAAAAAAATTATCTGACAAGGTTTTTGGTTAGTTTGTGGGGTTGTTTTTTTTTTATGGAGATTTTTCTTAGAAGACAGGTTCCAGTCAATTCTACGTGGGCTCTTTCAGTCCTCTATAGACACTGTAATTCAGAGTAGATTTTGTCCCACCTCTGAGTTGCCACACCTTGGTCTGAAGTTGAAAGTGGCACAAAACAGCCTATACCTGTGGTCGTATATAGTTGTATATGGCGTAGTATTTAATGTCGCCTAAACCGAGAATGAGCCACAGGCTGCAGCAGTAAAGCCAGCTCATTGGTTTTAGTAAGAATGGTGACAAAGCTTAAGCTTTCAGGATAACAGTAGTGAGTGCAGTCAGATGGCTTCTGCAGAAGGGCCGGACACAAGGCCAACTGGAACATGTGGTGTGGGTAAACATTCCTATGGCACACTGGTTTCCTCTCTTCTAGGCTTTTTTTTTCACAGCAAATCTAAGTGAGCACAAAATTAGGTGTGTGCTGGCTTGGGGCCATTTTTTGTCAGTGGGAAGGTTTGCTGGAGTAGCAGCCAAGCCGAAGGGGCATGGAAGAGGGAGGAGACCGGGGGGACCAGCAGTCCTTGCAAGAGCATGAGCTGTAGGCAGGGGTTCACCCATGGCGCTGCCTCAGTCATTTAATTCATGACGGTGCCGGACTCCCTGCTGTGGACTAATCTGAGTACGTATTCTGAACTGAAGCCTCAAAAGGAAAAATGATCCATTTTATGATGCTTTGTAGAAGATTTTGCCTTGGAAAAGTGATAGGGAGTTGTATTATCCTTCTGAAACATAGTAAAGCTTTCTTTAAACTCTTAATGACGTGTTTAGATCTATTAACGCCACATGAATGCTTTCTGCAGGCTATTCCTGCT